>NC_056745.1:1383982250-1383987250 GCF_019279795.1 Protopterus annectens
AAATGGGCATGGGTAGTTACCGGTGATAAGTAGGTTGATGACCCGCCTACTCTCTGACCCACGCCAGGGACCCATGCTAACGGTGGGAGGGGTATATGTGCCCCTATTCACCAGTGTGTGCCCACCATAAAAGCAGAGCAGCCCTGGGTCAATAGGCTACTGGCTGGCCGGTGTCTAGTTGCCCAGTTTGGGTTACCTGGGATAGCTCGCTTGAGTGGAAGCTGGACATAAAACCAACCAACCTGCCAAACATGAACTAAGAATTGCTACGCTTATTGTAGGTTCACTGACAGGACGCAGCTTAGAAGTGGATGACATGATGATACGGAGGAGGCTGGACATTCTATGTATCCAAGAGATGAGATTGCAGGGCAGTGCAACAAAGCCACTTGGCTTGGGATCCAGGCTCTACTACTCGGGTGGTGGACAGGCTAGAAATGGTGTAGGAATTGTGGTGAGACAGAGGCTTCAGATGTCAGTGAGGGATATCATCAGAAATAATGGCAGACTCATGGCAATCAGACTCCAGTGTAATGATAGGACAGTATTCATAATCTCAGTCTATGCCCCACAGCAGGGTTGTGATAGTGGGGAAAAGAGTGCATTCAGACAGCAGTTGCAGGACCTACTAGATAAAGCAGGACAACATGAATTAGTGTTGATAATGGGTGACTTAAATGCACATATTGGGACAGACAGAACAGGATATGAGGACTGCCTGGGTCCACATGGGTGGAGCAATAGGAATAAAGAAGATGAAGCCATTCTAGACTTCTGTCTGGCAAATGGCTTGATAGTAGTTAACACATGGTTCAGAAAGAGAGACAGTCACAAGATCACATACAAGAGTAGCCAACATGCAACTCAGGTAGACTTCCTCCTAGTAAGGAAAAGGCACTGGGATAGAATCCATGATTGCAAAGTCATCCCCAGTGAAACAGTCGGTTCACAGCATAAACCAGTAGTTCCCACAATCAGCTGCAAGCAGTGGTCAGAGAAGGCTCTAAGGTCAACAGAGACCAGGCTGAAGACCTGGAAGTTGACTGGAGAGAAAGTACAGCAGTTCAAGGAATTACTCAGGGCTCTAGCATCCCAAGAAGAGGAGGAAATAGGTGGAGTTGAAGAAGAGTGGCAGCGCCTAAAAACAGCATGTGTTAGGACTATAGAAAAGATATGTGGCCAAGCCAGGTATGGAAATAAGGTACATAAGGAAAGATGGTGGTGGAATGCAGAAGTGCAGGAAGTAATCAAAAGAAAGAAGGAGTGCAGGAAGAAGTGGGAGATTGAAAAGACTGACCAAGCTAGGAAGGACTACTGGCTGGCTAACAAAGAAACTAAGAAAGAAGTTGCAATACCAAAGAATAGGGCATCAGAGGCACTCTATCAGCTTCTGGAAAGTGACTCAGTAAGGGGCACAAAGAAACTATACCAGGTTGCAAGGCAAAGACAGAAAGATAAAGAAGATAGTCAGACACCCTTCATAAGGGATTCCAGCAACAACCTGCTTACCAGCCCACAGGACATCAAAGGCAGATGGAAGGAGTATTTCCAGCAGCTTCTGAATGAAGAAAACCCCACAGAAGCAGTACTGCCCCAGAAACAGCCTACAATGAGAGTAGAAGAGGAGCCCAGCTTAGAAGAAGTAAGAGCAGCACTAAGGAAAATGAAGTCAGGGAAAGCAGCAGGCACAGATGTGCAGTGCTGTTTTCCTTTAATTCAATAGTGTTTGATATACTCATAAGGGAAGTGTAATGTGCAGTGCTGTTTTCCTTTAATTCGATAGGGTTTGACATTATACTCATAAGGGATGTTTAATGCACTGTGCTGTTTTCCTTTAATTCAATCATGTTTGACATTATACTCATAAGGGAAGGTTAATGTGCAGTGCTGTTTTCCTTTAATTCAATAGTGTTTGACATTATACTCATAAGGGAAGTGTAATGTGCAGTGCTGTTTTCCTTTAATTCCGTAGTGTTTGACGTTATACTCATTGGGGAAGTGTAATGTGCAGTGCGGTTTTCCTTTAATTCAATAGTGTTTGACATTATACTCATAAGGGAAGTGTAATGTGCAGTGCTGTTTTCCTTTAATTCAGTAGTGTTTGGCATTATACTCACAAGGGAAGTGTAATGTGCAGTGCTGTTTTCCTTTAATTCAGTAGTGTTTCACATTATACTCATAAGGGAAGTGTAATGTGCAGTGCTGTTTTCCTTTAATTGAATAGTGTTTGACATTATACTCATAAGGGAAGTGTACTGTGCAGTGCTGTTTTCCTTTAATTTCAATAGTGTTTGACATTATACTCATAAGGGAAGTGTAATGTGCAGTGCTGTTTTCCTTTAATTCAATAGTGTTTGACATTATACTCATAAGGGAAGTGTAATGTGCAGTGCTGTTTTCCTTTAATTCAATAGTGTTTGACATTATACTCATAAGGGAAGTGTAATGTGCAGCATTGTTTTCCTTTAATTCAATAGTGTTTGACATTATACTCATAAGGAAAGTTTAATGTGCAGTGCTGTTTTCATTTAATTTCAGTAGTGTTTGACATTATACTTATAAGGGAAGTGTAATGTGCAGTGCTGTTTTAATTTAATTTCAATACTGTTTGACATTATACTCATAAGGGAAGTGTAATGTGCAGTGCTGTTTTCCTTTAATTCAGTAGTGTTTGACATTATACTGACAAGGGAAGTATAATGTGCAGTGCTGTTTTCCTTAAATTTCAATAGTGTTTGACATTATACTCATAAGGGAAGTGTAATGTGCAGTGCTGTTTTCCTTTAATTCAGTAGTGTTTGACATTATACTCATAAGGGAAGTGTAATGTGCAGTGCTGTTTTCCTTTAAGTTCAATAGTGTTTGACATTATACTCATAAGGGAAGTGTACTGTGCAGTGCTGTTTTCCTTTAATTTCAATAGTGTTTGACATTATACTCATAAGGGAAGTGTAATGTGCAGTGCTGTTTTCCTTTAATTCAATAGTGTTTGACATTATACTCATAAGGGAAGTGTAATGTGCAGCATTGTTTTCCTTTAATTCAATAGTGTTTGACATTATACTCATAAGGAAAGTTTAATGTGCAGTGCTGTTTTCATTTAATTTCAGTAGTGTTTGACATTATACTTATAAGGGAAGTGTAATGTGCAGTGCTGTTTTAATTTAATTTCAATACTGTTTGACATTATACTCATAAGGGAAGTGTAATGTGCAGTGCTGTTTTCCTTAAATTTCAATAGTGTTTGACATTATACTCATAAGGGAAGTGTAATGTGCAGTGCTGTTTTCCTTTAATTCAGTAGTGTTTGACATTATACTCATAAGGGAAGTGTAATGTGCAGTGCTGTTTTCCTTTAAGTTCAATAGTGTTTGACATTATACTCATAAGGGAAGTGTAATGTGCAGTGCTGTTTTCCTTTATATCAATAGTGTTTGACATTATACTCATAAGGGAAGTGTAACATGCAGTGCTGTTTTCCTTTAATTCGATAGTGTTTGACAATATACTCATACGGGAAGTTTAATGTGCAGTGCTGTTTTCCTTTAAGTTCAATAGTGTTTGACATTATACTCATAAGGGTAGTGTAATGTGCAGTGCTATTTCCTTTAATTCAATAGTGTTTGACATTATACTCATAAGGGAAGTGTAATGTGCAGTGCTGTTTTCCTTTAATTCAATAGTGTTTGACATTATACTCCTAAGGGAAGTGTAATTTGCAGTGCTGTTTTCCTTTAATTCAATAGTATTTGACATTATACTCATAAGGGAAGTTTAATGTGCAGTGCTGTTTTCCTTTAATTCAGTAGTGTTTGACATTATATTCATAACGGAAGTGTAATGTGCAGTGCTGTTTTCCTTTAATTCAATACTGTTTGACATTAGACTCATTATTTACTTTTTTACAAGGAAGGCTTACTAGTGGTGTACTTAGGTTTTGGAGGATACCAGCTAATATTAGGTTACTTCTTTCTTCTTTTTAAGCAACCTTTTTTAAGAACATCATGAAATATATAACTTGATAATTTGAACAAACATAAACCATGTCTATGTGCCATACTAGCATATCGATGCATACATACAGTGGATATAAAAAGTGTTCACACCCCTGTTACAATGCCAGGTTTATGAGATATAAAAAAAGGAGACCACAATAAATAATTTCAAAATTTTTTCCACCTTTAATGTGACCTCTAACCTGTACAATTCAATTGAAAAACAAACAAATCTGTTAGGGGAATAATATAAAAAATAAAAAATGTACGATTAGCTGGTTGCATAAGTGTGCACGCCCTTAAACTAATACTTTGTTAAAGCAACTTTTGATTTAACTACAGCATTAGGTCCTCTTGGGTAGAAGTCTATCAGCATTGCACATCTTGACCTGACAATATTTGCCCTGTCTTCCTTGCAAAAGCTCTCCAAATCTGTTAGATTGCGAGAGCATCTATTGTGCACAGCCATCTTCTGGTAACCCCACAGATTTTCTATTTGATTTAGGTCTGGGGTCTGGCTGGGCCATTCGAAAATTTTAATTTTCTTCTGGTGAAGCCATTCTTTTGTTGATATGGATCTATGCTAGGGGTCATTGTCGTGTTGAAAGGTGAAATTCCTCTTCATCTTCAGCTTTCTAGCAGATGCCTGAAGGTTTTGGGCCAAAAGTGACTGCTATTTGAAACTGCTCATAATTCCCTCCACCTTGACTAAAGCCCCAGTTCCAGCTGAAGAAAAGCAACCCCAAAGTATGATACTGCCATCACCATGCTTCACCATGGGGATGGTGTTCTTTTGGTGATGTGAAGTGTTGTTTTTGCGCCAAACGTTCCTTTTGGAATTGTGGCCAATAAGTTCAAACTTGGTCTCATCAGACCATAACACATTTTCCCACATGCTTTTGGGAGACGATGTATTATTTTACAATTTTTAGCCAAGCCTGGATGTTTTTGTGTGTAAGAAAAGGCTTCCATCTTGCAACCCTACCCCATAGTCCAGACATATGG
>NC_056745.1:1383992250-1384082250 GCF_019279795.1 Protopterus annectens
ATACCATGGCTGAGAAAGTCCAGTGAGACTACTCTTAGCATTCAGCTGTAATAGGGAGGGTGGCCTCATGGTTAAGGTGTTTGCCTTACAAACATAAGGTGCAGGGTATGAGTATCACAAGGGATAATTGGCTAGGCTTAAAATGGCTCGCAAGGGCAGTTAGCCTAATACTAATCTATGAACCTATGAACCTAAATGTAAAAGGAAAACCAATTCAATATAAAACCTGTGATTCTGCAGTTCATTAAGTGAATGGGAAACATGCAACATAACAATATTATTCCCTTGTGATAGGGTAGGTGTAACAGTGCTCTGTCTAATTCTAAAACAAAGGATCACTGATGTTATTCCAATTTTAAGAATATTGCTTTCTTCAGAAACTTGCTAACAAAGGGAGGGCTTGAAATATTTTGATAGTAATACAAATTGTCATGCTTGAACCCTGACATTTTGAGAATAGGAATAAATGTCCTTTAGTTGAATAGGAAATACTCCATTTTTGTCAGAGGCAAGAATGACCTTGTATAGGCCTGGACACTGTACTCTGAGGCAAATGAAAATAAGTTTGGGGTGATATGGATATAGCACACAGATTATAATATGCATACATCAGACAGAAGTGGTAAAATTATAAGCAGAAATAAAGAACTCATGCCATCTTGCACCAAACTAAGGACAGTCACAATTTCCAACTACCACTGACATGACCCCTGGAGAGAACCTTGTGGGACCCCTAGTCTGAGGAAGGCAAGGTTGATGGTAAAGTACAAATCAGCTAATTCCTGTTCTTCACTAGTCAAATCCTTCTGGCTCATGATCCATGCTGCACTGCACTGTGTTGTATCTACCACTGTGTCCTGCACCCAAAAAGTGTTTTTGTAGATTTCATCAGATCAGTCTGGTAAAAAGAGAAGTTGTTGTCCAGAGCTGGTGTGTCCTCATGTAGGCTGTAGCAATGCCACTTATGTGAATCATCTTTTAGTCATTCCAAGCTCAAAGAACTGAAAATCAAACCATGGCTCAGATTAAACTAGGTGCATTGGTGATACACATGAGGAAGTTATGGCTTGGCTGTAATTCTTAGTCAATTCTTATGGACTAGTGGCATTCCATTTCTGAAGGTAGCCAAGTAGGACAAGCTTAAGAATGATCAGGGTTACTGTACCAAGTCACTTACATTGTACAAGACTGAGATTATATTATTTCTAATTGCTGGAGAGTTTAATGGTCAGATAGTCTTGGGTGGACTATGATCAGGTGAGAGGGATGTTAGCTGTACCGGTAAGTATATCAGTATGTGCATGTGCATGTGTGTGGTGATGTTTGTGAATCTATGTATGCATGCATAGTGTGTGTGTGTGTATGTGTGTATGTGTGATGATGATGATGCCTGTGAGTCTATGTATGCATGCATGTGTGTGTGTGTGTGTGTGTGTGTGTGTGTGTGTGTGTGTGTGTGTGTGTGTGTGTGTGGGTGTGGGTGTGAGTGTATGTGATGATGATGATGTCTGTAAGTATATGTTTACATCTGTGTGTGTGTGTGTGTGTGTGTGTGTGTGTGTGTGTGTGTGTGTGTGTGTGTGTGTGTGTGTGTGTGTGTGCGTTTGCAAGTAAGGATGGATGTCTTCCCCCTACATTAACAAGCACTGTCTGTAATACAGGGAAATACTGAAGCACTGGACACCAGAGACAATTTGAAAATATTACTTAAATGAGATGCGAGTTAATAGAATAACAAATTTTGCAGCAAGAAGCTGTAAATGAAAATTAAGAAGTTGGAACTCTAATGTCTGGCATTACTGACTGAATGTAAGGCTCTGAGAAGGGAAAGGGCAGTTCAATAGGCAAAGTCATGGACATTCTGTAACAGCAGAGGCAGCTGAGAGGTATGGGGATGTGTGTAACTAGGGGGACTGAATGACGGGGTGCCTGTGCAACATGATCCATGGGCTGTCTGTGTTTAGTATGGCAGTAAAGTGTTTGCTAGTATTTGTAATGTATGTTTTGCATATAACACATTCCAGCAGTTAAAAAAACACTGTTTTTCATACTTGAGGAATACACTTCAAAAGGACATGCTACACCCATGGCATGCCCACAGCTCTGCAAACAAAACTGGTGCTTCTTAAACTGAACAGTCAGCTATATATAATGTTTGTGTGCATATATTATATATACATATATATAAATGTATACAAAATGTGTGATGTAGTCCAAATTCGGAGGGCAAACTTGGTTAATTGTTTTATTAAATTTATTTTGGTAAAAGAGACCTGTAAGTTTTTGTTTATTATATTATGACTCACATTACAGTCAATGGGACATGTCAAAAAAGTGGCAGCTGCACATGTATGTTAGTTTAGGTGCTGCAGACAGTACCTGGTGTCATGCACACTGCCTGCAGTAACTAGTTAAAGGTACAGGTGCAGCCATAGTGCAGGTGTTGGTACTAGGGGAGTAAGTGAGTCCACATGCACAAGGGGTTGTGTGTATTACAAGCTTTTCTCCTGAACTCTTTTGGGAATACTTGGTATTCCTGTGTTGTTAAAAATATATTTATCCCCCTGATGGGCTTGCGGTCCACATGCCAATCCCTATTCTTAAGTGGGGTAAATGCATGTATGATGACCTGTGACCAATTATTATACAGAGGTTTAATCAAGTCTGTGATCATAACCAACTTATTTTACATTTGCAAGAAATGGATGCTGAGAAATTCACCGCAAGAATGTAGCAAAATAACAATCCTTTCAAGAACACATAATTCTTATAACTGGAGAAACACAGTCGTGATTCTTTATAGTCCATTCAGTATTTGCTGCCCTGATTTACAACCAATTACAGAGAGAAAAAAATGTAAGAGCAAAAGTTTGAAACTGGCAAGATGTTTAGCAAAACAACTCGGACAACATCCCTAAGCAAATATGATCTCCAGCCAACGAAGACTTTTAAACACTGCCAGCCTCTTCACTCTGCCATACTTTATATCGCTGTGTAAATTGTGTTACCACACTCAGAGCAATCAGTAATTTCCAGTGTAGTTCTGAGGTAGTTGTCATGTGTGCTACAGTGTAAAACTACATCGTAACAACAGTGAAAGGTGTATAACAAGTTATTGTCATCAGGCCTCCCTTACGAGAAATAATCACACAGGGCTGCATTTGTATGAGATTTTATTAATAAACATATCTACATATATAATATTATGGTGGCAGCTAATAAGACTAAGCATGCACACTTATGTGAAACTTAGCCATATTTACCAATAATCCTAACAATTCTTGGTTTGTATTTTCCCTACAATTTCTTCATTAAATAAATAATTTGTACTTTTTCTTGTTTGGCTCCATTTTCTAAAACAAGGATTTATTTAATTAGTTATTTAATTGGTTTATTAAAAGTATTGGACAAGTGATATCAGCTGATGTGAAGTTTTACTACTTTTATATGCTCCATTCTACTCTGCTTTATGACAGTTGATAAAAGCAAGTTGGTGTGAAAGCTTGTAGTATGTAAATAAAGTTTTTTTTTTGTCTTGGTTTACTTCTGTCCATTTTCCAATGTACCAGCCTTCCATCACAAAGTAATCTACACAAATTAATCCCATACTAAATGTAGAATGTGCCATTGCTGTTGTTATCTGCCAATAAATCAGATAGCAGTCAAAGCCATGGCTGTGATAATATTCCTTTGTTATCTGTACATGCCCTAGTGTCTTCCCATGTGGCCTTCTGCTCTGCACCAATTATTAAAAAGGTCATACAGGCAGTGAACCATCCAGCTACTGGGCTAGCAGCTTCAAACTTCAATGAATGTATGTAAACTTTGCAAAAGTGCCACATAGGTTCATAGGTGTATATAAGGCTAATAGCCCTGGAGCCTTTACAAGCCTAGCCCATAGTATTACCCTAGCATTGTGCCACCTGACATTAGTTCCTAATGCTTCTGTTGAGTAGAGCCACTGGAGTGATCCTGGGGTGAATTTTCTATTTCTCATTCACTCATCAAGATTTCTTTTGAAGAGGTACAGTGAGGTCCTCTGTTTGACATGTATGGGAAGTCTATTCCAGTGCATGGGTAGTCTCTGGGTTATGAACCTGTCCCTCCAGCATGTTCTGTTGATTGTGGTAATGAGGTTGAAGTCTCTGGAGTGTGTGGTGTGGAGGGAATGGGATTTCTTTAGATGCAGCATTTCTAACAGAGCTGGGTCAGACATGGCTTTGTAAGTCAAGCAGAGATCACCTCTAAGTAGGCAATATGAGACAGAGAATAGCTGGAGTTTTTTTTTAGACTATCCATATAAGACAAGTGTTTAAGGCCTAGGATCCTCTTTGTGAGGTACTTTTGCAGCCTCTCCAGTTGTTGCAGGTGTCTAGTGAGGTACATGACAAATGGGGCATTGTACTCGATGACTGGCCCAATGAGAGAAAAGTAGAGGGAGACAATGACCTCTTTCTTCCTGGATGCAAAACCCTTAGTAATGAGATGTGCCACATAGAAAGATTTTCTGACCACAGTGCAATGTGGTGGTCAAAAGAGAGGTTGCTGTCAACCAGTATTCCCAGATCTCTTATAGTGCCTTCTGTGTTCAGTGGACTGCCATCGATGTGGTAATTCATGGGAACTGGGTTTTTCCCAAAGGGGGTGATGGCACATTTTTTGGCTTTGAGCTTAAGGCCATGGTTCTGACACCAGTTGTTGGTCTCAGTCCGGTATTTCTGTAGGATGTCAACATCACTTGGGGAGATAATAATGGCTTCCATCTTGCAATTGTCTGTGAACTTTGTCAGCCAGAGTCCCTTCATGTTGGCCTGGCCTTCTGAGAAGTAGATACCAAACAGGAGAGGACCCAGGACCAATCCCTGTGGGCTCCACTCATGACTGGTTGTCAGTCTGACTTGGAGTCAGCTACTTTCACACTGTGGGTTCTATCTCTGAGCCAGTTTGCAACCTACCTAGTGATATAGGTGTTAATGCATAGCTTAGTGAGTTTTTCTATGATTCCTGAGTAGGGAATGGTATCAAAGGCCTTGGCCAGATCAAGGTAGGCTGTATGAACCACCTTGCCTTCATCTATATCTCTGTTGACTGACTCAAAGAAGTCAACCAAGTTGAGCAGGCATGATCTACCCTTCACAAAACCAAACTGTGTGGGATCCAGAGTTTGGAGATTCCCTATATCCTTGTTTATTAGATCCATGATGATGCGTTCCATAGCTTTGCATATCAGACTTGTCAGGCTAATGGAGCGATAGTTCCCTGGGTCTGTAGTTGCTCCTCCTTTGTGGAGAGGGATGACTATAGCAGTGCACCATTCGGTAGGACAAAGCCTGAGGTGAGGCTGTGATTGATCAGGACACACAGGTGAGGTGCCAGTTCACTCTGTAGTTTATGTAGAACACAGCCAGGGATATTGTCAGGTCCCATAGAAGCTTTGGCCTTGGACAGAGCTGTTTTAACCTGTGCAGCAGTAATACTGGGTGCCTGCCAATCTACTGATATTGTGATTGGTCCTTTAGTGGGGGAGAGAGGGGTAAAGTTAGCACTGAATCTGTCGGCCAGTATTTTGGCAATATCTGTTGGCTTGGTATAGGAGGTACCATTGTGCAGTAGCTCAGAGCAAATCTGGATATTGTCGTGGAGATTTTTTTTACATAACTATAGAAGGCCTTGTGGTTGTCTTTATTATCTTCTGCAATTCTGTTTTCATAGCTAGCTTTAGAGGATATGATGAGGGATCTCAACTTTTTGTTGAGGCTGATGTGGAAGTTTTTCCAGTTTTGGGACTTCACCTTATTCTGCATCAGTTTCCTCCTTCTGTTGTAGAGTTTGTTTATGGCAGGGGAGCACCAGATATGCTTCTTTTTTTGGAAGGAGAGTGTCTTAGTTCTATTGGTATGGCGAGATCCAAGCATTTGTGTATGGGTTCGTACAGTGCATCGGTGTATTCGGCGGTCATGCAACTATTCTCTATTTGCATGGGTACAGTAAAGTTAGCCATCTTTGCTTTTAGGAGCCCAAAGTTAGCTAGTTAGCTTTGGAGAAGTTTTTCATGGTGGTTACCTTTGTGTGTGTGTGTGTGTGTGTGTGTGTGTGTGTGTGTGTGTGTGTGTGTGTGTGCGTGCGTGCGTGCGTGCGTGCGTGTGTGTGTGTGTGTGTGTGTGTGTGTGTGTGTGTGTGTGTGTGTGTGGTGGTGGTGGTGGGGGGTGATGTGGATTTCCAAGATGATTAGTTTGTGGTTGGATCTAACCAGGGAGGAGGTGACTATTTGTGTAGAGCAACGGTCGCCCATGTTAGTAATGACCAGGTCAAGGATGTTGCTACCTCTAGCGGGGGTAAGA
This sequence comes from Protopterus annectens, assembly GCF_019279795.1. Lineage (NCBI taxonomy): Eukaryota > Metazoa > Chordata > Ceratodontiformes > Protopteridae > Protopterus > Protopterus annectens. The sequence goes on from NC_056745.1 coordinate 1,383,998,592, forward strand.
ATGAGCTGATCCAGGGCATTGGATTTAATGAATTCCAGGAAACGTTGGGCAAGTGTATTGGTACATGAGTAGTTTTCCAAGTTAATGGAGGGTAGTTGAAGTCGCCCAGTATGAGAGTGTTAGGTTGGACCCAAATATTCTCCAGGGTGCTTAGGAACATGGAGTGTGAGTCTTGGGACATAGTTGGGGGACCTGTAACAGGTTACGACCTGAATCGCTGTCTTACCCAATGTTAGCTGCACCAGAAATATCTCATGCATCTGGAGGTGTGCACCTCCTTTATGAAAATGGAAACATCACAACCTTTGGACCTTTGGTCCAAGTTCCGGGGCCGAAAGGTGTGGAATGAGTTATAGCCTGGTAGTGCAGGGGTGCTTTCTGCTGCCTTGAACAAGGCCTCTGTTACAGCACAAATTTCAATGCCACTGATCTGATCACTGGTTTGGTTTTGTCAAAGGTTGTCCCCCTTTAACCTCTTGATGAATATGTGCCAGTCTTGTGATTAGATCAACAACAGGTAAAAGGCTGACTCAACATTCATCTTTACTTGTCATTGGTCCTGAGCCACTCTTATGAGCCTGATCACACCATAAGGTATATTGCACTCTAGAAACTCCTTTAACAATGCTTTCATTAACTTACTTTCCTTCATAGTATGTGTATGTCTACCTGCCTGTAGCAGAAATTACCTTTAAAAAATCCTCTGCCACTGTTAGTGATATTACTGTTTCAGGGTAAGCACCAGGTATTGCCGGAGAGTAGACCACTTCAGCATCTTGTAAACCTCAGGATTTTTCAGCTCCCACTCATGTGGTGGGCTCACTCACCTATGAAAAGGACCATCTGCCCTGATCCTGAATGTCAGCAAAGTTAGAGTCTTCACTACATTCTGAGAATCCAGGGGCCAACTGATTATACTTTAAGACATTCTGGTTGTAAACCTTTTATTGACCAATTAGGACCACCACAGGAGGAGCAGATGTCTGCACATTTACAGCTTAATATGTGGTGCAGCAGTAGCATTGTTGTCTCACAGCAAGAGGTTCTCCCGTTCGATTCTCGGCTGTAGTGCCTCCTGTGTGGAGTCTGCATGTCCTCCCAGCAGTCGAGTGACGTTCAAAAGACATGTGTGAATGGGTGTGCCTTTGTTGAAGGTTGGGAGTCGGGCTGACACCTCGGCACCATAAAAATCGACTGCCAATCATTAGCAGACTGGAGTTCCGCTGTGGTGACCCCTAACTGGGAAAAGCCGAAAGAAAAACAAAAGATGTACATCTAGATGTGTATACTGCCCAACATAGCAGCAGGGTTTTTATATCTGTTAGTCATCACTTACAGCCATGTATCCTGGTGGCATTCCTCTCACCTGAAGGTCTCATTTGCCACCGTCAGTTTTTTAAACTATTTTATTTTATTTTTTTTATTTATTTTACATTTGTTAACTGGGAGTGTCTGACTGGATTTTGGTCCATTTTCAGTGGAGGCCCGGGGAGAAAAGCACCATAGATACATACAGACAGAGTAACTTGACAATTGTATACATTTGTACAAGACAGTTACATACTTTGACAATTATATACTTTGTGCAGGAACAGTTACAAAATCTATTCTAGATATGCCAGAATATATAGCAGATTTAAGAAATTGTAGACTTTTTTGCACAAACACAGTAATTTTAGTAATACACAGCTGTGCAACTTCTCCTTTAGTTCAGTAGTGCAATCACTAATTTATCAACTGGAACAGCTGAAGTATCAGAGTTATGGTAAAGATAGTTTCAGAGATTCATAGTAATTAGAGAGAGGGTTAGTCAGGATTTATACAGGGGCATAGCTAATGTATTTTTAAATGTTTTTTAAGGGATGTTTTAAATTGAGTTAAAGAGGGGACTGCAGTTAGTTCAGCAGGAAGTAAGTTCCAGATTTTGCAAATGAGTTGGTAAATAGAGAGTCACCAGCTAAGTTGTTGGTTTTATTCTTTATAAATTCTTTATTTATTATTTATTTATTATTCACATAACAACCACACCTGACCTCCCCATCTTCCTTTGGGCATGCTTAACAATAAAAAAGTAGGCCAACATTGGAGCAATCATTTAGGGTGTTTTTAATCTAATACAGATAACCTGAAACCAAACTGTTCCAAGCCTTTTCTCTGTACCTAGTAGCCATTCACTTCCTCAAGACTGCTACAGGTACTGTGAGATCCTTAGCACCCATCTGATCCTGCTGAAGGACTCTCTGAACACTGTTAGTCAAAAATCACATCATAGTCTCCCATGACGTATAACCCTACAGTCTCACTTCATCCTTGATTGAATACAAGTTGACGTCTTATCCTTTACCCACTATGCTAGCCTCTCAATTACTCCACTTCCAAAGCAGTGACAGAAGTTCTATTGAATACCTCAGAATACCTGGATCACTGCACAGGGATGCCTCAAGGCCTTACAGTACTGCTACTACTATTATTACTAAAGCAAGGCCTTACAGTACTGCTACTACAATTATTACTAAAGCAAGGCCTTACAGTACTGCTACTACTATTATTACTAAAGCAAGGCCTTACAGTACTGCTACTACTATTATTACTAAAGCAAGGCCTTACAGTACTGCTACTACTATTATTACTAAAGCAAGGCCTTACAGTACTGCTACTACTATTATTACTAAAGCAAGGCCTTACAGTACTGCTACTACTATTATTACTAAAGCTTCTACCTGACCATCTTCCAGCTTCCCAGTGCCCATTTCCAATTTATCCTTGAGCCTATCCATGTTGTTGCACACAATGACTCTACTAAAGAATCCAAATATTCCTGTAGACCAGAGGTGTCCAAAAGGTGGCCTTAGGGTCACATTCCAGCCCACCAAAGCATTTTCTCTGGCCATTAGTATGTCTTATAACAAACTGTTTTGAATGGACAGATGTATGTTGGACATTGTAATGTGGCCCCCAAACCTTGACAAGTATGGTAATTGGACCCTTAACAGTATGGTAAGTTGCTTCTGAAACAAAAAGGTTGGATACCACTGCTTTAGACCATTGGCATAAAACTTTCTAATATCAGCTTTATCTGAGTATATTGGATTCAGAAGGTTTGTTGTTCAGGAAGAGGCTCAAACAGGGCTTGACTCATGAAACATGTCTCTGTGTCTCTTTGGTTGGCCTATGTTGTAGAATCTTCCCTTGTTATCTAGGTTGTGTACCTCTTGTAACATCTACGTCTACAGAAGAATTCTCTAAAAGCTTTTCTAGGAACTCTGTTACCTGCATAACAAAGATCATTAAAGTTGAAATCTCTGGTGACTCTGTCATGATATTCGTTTTAATATCCTCAACAGTTAGCAACATTCCATGTTTGATTTTTTTATATCTTGAAAAATACCCATTTCTGGGATTCCATTATTTACCCTTACTGCCCTATAAGATATGTTTTCTAGGCCACACTCCCTTTCTAACCTCTACTTCCTTTACCCTGAAAAATGGACATTTATTTTTGCCTTATTAATTTAATTAAGTTATTACTTACCTATTAATTAATTTATCATTTTGTATTTTTGACAGGCCACTTGTCCGCGCTACCTGGTTGGGTAGTGAGATTCTAGGAATAGGAAGTTCAAGAGTGCACCTTTTCAAGACTGATCACAATGGCTTGCTTCCACAAAATCCCTGGACCCAGAATCATTGAAAAACAGAGTTGCCTCTTAATGAGCATTCACTGGAGGCATGTCTCTGCTTTCCGCCTAAACATCCTTTCATTACCTCATCTGCAACCACTGACTGCATGAGCAAGGACATGTCTTAATTTCTACATGTTTTTATACAGCTCCTTTTCATATCCTGAGTAAAATAACAAACATGTTTCATTGTTTATCTTATATGTATCAGATACGCAGCTGAATACTGTGAACTGCAGATCTTATTTAATTCAGCTACTTGGCTAACATTCATTCAGCACACTAGTAGCAGTGCAAAATTAAACAAAAGAAACTCATCACTGCTCACATTGGCATAGAGTACATTCCAATTCTGTATAAACATGCTTACAACATGATTGCATCATACAGGTTTATACAATCATAGGTACTTAATAGGCGACCAGTTTGTGAGGATTTTAAGAATTCTATCCTTACATTCCCAAGGTAGTTCATAAACCTTTTGTTTTTTGCATACGAATAACCCATCAATGTGCTTAACAATGATATGTTGGGCCATTTACATGTTTTCACCATCCATGAGAGACAGGGGTACAAAACTGGGGATAAATTTGCAGTTGCCAAACCATTCATCCAAACTGCTTCTGAACTGAGGAATAGAAGTACTTTGCTTTCTGTAAAGTGGAAGATAGTTCAAAAGAAGTAGTATTCTCTGTGATACAAATCTATCCCTCCAACATGTTCGATTTATTTTGGGTATGAGACTGAGGTCCCTTGCGTGAGTGTTTTTGACATCATTGGAGTTGCGAATGTGTAATAGATTTGACAGAATAGGGTCTGTTAAAACTCTATACTCAAGACAATGGTCACCTCGTAGTAGCTTGTTTGATACTAAGAAGAGGAAAAGGCTTTGAATGATCTGTATAGTTTTCATGACTTGCCCTTAATTTTCTGTTAATGAGAAATCATTACGGTCATTCCTGTTGTGACAAATTTAGGACAGGTGTATACAGAAAGGAGCATTAGACTCAAAGACTGGCCTGATGAGTGCTGAGTAGAGTGGAATGATTAACAATATCAGCAGATATAAGTTGTGCAATGAGAAAAAAAAAAAAAACATCCTTAAAACAATGGAACCATGTTGGACAAAGGATTGTCCATTGTTGGTTTGCTCTGAGTTACTGCACAATGGTACCTCCTATACTAAGCCAACAGATATTGCCAACTTTACCCCTCTCTCCCCTCTAAAAAAACAATCACAATACTGGAGGAATGCCTGGAACCCAGTATTACTGCAGCACAGGTTAAAGCTGCATTGTCCAAGGTGAAGAATACAGCTTCCATGGGACCCAACAATATCCCTGGGTGTCTTCTACATGAACTACAAAGGGAACTGGCACCACATCTGTGAGCCCTGTTCAGTCACAGCCAGACCTCAGGCTTTGTCCCTACCAAATGGCTCAGTGCTACAGTCATCTCTCTCCATAAAGGGGGAGCGATTACAGACCCTGGGAATTATCGCCCCCATTAGCCTGATGAGTCTGATATGTAAGGTATGGAGCACATCATCATGGACCTAATTAACAAGGATATAAGGAATCTCCAAACTCCAGTTCCCACACAATTTGGTTTTATGAAAGGTAGATCATGCCTGCTCAACTTGGTTGACTTCTTTAAGTCAGTCACCAGAACTGTGAATGAGGGCAAGGCAGTTCATACAGTCTACTTCGATCTGGCCAATGCCTTTGATGCCATTCCCCACTCAGGAACTAATGATAAACTCACCAAACTAGGCATCACCCCTTATATCACTAGGTGGGTTCCAAATTGGCTCACAGATAGAACCCACAGTGTGAAAGTAGCAGATTCCAAGTCAGACTGTCAACCAGTCATGAGTGGATTCCCACAGGGATTGGTCCTGGGTCCTCTCCTGTTTGGCATCTACTTCTCAGAACTTTTAGGGACTCTCGCTGAGCAAGTTTGCAGATGACTGCAAGCTGGGAGCCATTATTAACTCCCCAAGAGATGTAGACATCCCACAGAAAGGCCTCACTGAGACCAATGACTGTTGTCAAATCCATGGCCCTAAGCTTAACACCAAAAAATGTATTGTCATCTCCTCTGGGAAAAACTCAGTTCCCACTATTTACCACATTGATGGGAGCCCAATGGACACTGAAAGTATTATAAGAGATCTGGGGACACAGGATGACAGCAACCTCTCCTTCAACAACCACATTGCTACTGTGGTCAGAAAGCCCTTCTATGTGGCACATCTCATTACCAAAGGTTTTGCATCCAGGAAGAAAGAGGTCATCATCTCTCTCTACTCTTCCCTCATTAAGCCAGTCATCATGCATAATGCCCCATTTGGTATGTACCTCACTAGACACATGCAATAGCTGGAAAGGCCACAAATGTACCTCACGAAGAGGATCCTTGGCCTTAAACACATGTCCTACATGGACAGGCTCAAAAAACTCCAGCTAATCTCTGTCTCATATCATCTACTAAGAGACGATCTATGCTTGACTTACAAAGCCATGTCTGACCCAGCTCTGTTAGAAATGCTACATCTAAATAAATCCCAATCCCTCTGCACCACGCACACTCCAGAGACCTCAACCTCATTACCACAATCAATAGAACATGCTGGAGGGACAGGTTCATAACCCAGAGACTGCCCACGTACTGGAATAGACTTCCCATACATGTCAAGCAGACCACTTCACTGGCCCTCTTCAAGAGAAATCTTGATGAGTGGATGGGAAATAGAAAGTTCACCACGGGGATCACTCCAGTGACTCTATTTGATAGAGGCATTAGGAACTAACTTCGTGCGGCATGATGCTAGGGCACTTCTATGGGCTAGGCTTGTAAAGGCTCCAGAGCCATTGGCCTAGTACACACCTATGAACCTATAAACATAGGTTCCCAGATATCTAACTAACTAGGTCAATTTTCATGGATGTGTTGTCAAAGTGATAGTTACAAGGGGAGTCATGCTTACCAAATGATATAACTATATACTTCTTGACATTTAGTTTTAGTCCATGATTTTGACACCAACTATTTGTTCGGGACAGACCCTCTTGGTGAATCTTGGTGTCCTCTGGGAGGTTTAGGATGCAACCAAGTTTGCAATCATTTGCAAACATGGTCAGCCACAAACCGTTAACATTAGCTTTGAGCTCTGAAAAGTAGATGCCAAAGAGGAGTGGCCTAAGTATTGACCCATGGGGTATATCACTATCAAGAAGTCTTTTGAAGGAGGTAGATCTACCCACCTTAAAATCCAGGGGTCTACATGTAACTCAATTTGCTATCCATCAACATTCCTTTCTTCCTGTGATATCATGTACACAGCATTAAAATCGAATCTACTTTCTGGTTGGAAATCGAGTTATTTTCCATTCAAACTTTCAGTCTTGGAATATTTTGCTTCCACTTTACACAATTTAAGGCTTAAGTAACACACAGAATACTCTTGTCCTACCCGGAGCTGTGAGATCGCTGGCCCTGAACCAACTCTGAAGCATTGGAATGCACCATAAAGGGTTTCTTATAATCTAGGGATGCCATGCTCTGAGTACAGAACTTCTTTTAAAAGCTTAAAAGCTTTACTCGGTCCCATTATCTATTTTACTTTTATTTGCATTCTCCCTTTCATAATAACAATGGGCTTGCCATGGTGCAAAGTGGGACTACAAACTTTCAGTAATACCCAGACAACTCCAAAAATACTTTCTTTTTTTTTTTTACTAGATATAAGTGACTCCTTCCTACATCTGGCCATTGTCTTACCTATCGCATCTCAAATATTTCACCTCTGTTATATCTAGCTTGCTTTTAGAAGCAATAACATTTACTGCATCTTGCTTTAATTCATCAATTAGAGTTTGCTTCCTGAGCAGGTGGGAGTCCCAGTCCTGGCCAGTAAAATCTTGCTAGTACCTTTTCTTTAGTCTTATATATATTTATCGGTGTTCCACTAATACATGTTTGTGTGTTAATCTCATCACTAGATTTCTGAAATGCTTGGGCACCAAAAAAATTATTGTGCTACTTTCTCTATATGATATCCTTATATACTCTATCGACTCAAAGGATAGGAAGTGATGGCATCTTGTTCAGCTTTCTCCCTCTGTGATTCCTGCTATATTTTCACTTGGCCTGCTCAGTGTCATCTTCACATCAGACCTTTTTAAAATTTAAGTGGATTACTTGAAGGTCTGACAACTCTGGAGTTTCTGAAATGTCAGATTGACGTATCATAGAAGGTATTGCTTCCTACCATACTAGCATAGGCTCTGGGGTCTCTGTGCCTTGTCTTCTTTGTGCATGAACATACTGCAGAAATCCCTATGCCTTTTAGTTAGTGTGCATGTATATTGGCTCAACACAAATATCATTTGGTCTCAATTCAGTGTTGTCACTTCCCTCCGTGTGCACTTTTTCATCCTTTTTCTCTTCTATATGTTGATTTCTCTCTACCTCAAGTTGAACAAACACCACCCTCTTGCTATATTTCTTCTGTATTTTGTAGTAATAATGGTTCCATGGCGCACATTTTGTTTTCAATTCTACTTTTTCCTTACTCATACATATGTGTTGCCTACAGTCTTCCATTGTTTGATTTTTTTCTGTCTTGCACTGTCAGAAGTGGGTCTAGGATTCTGATCAGGTACTATTACTTCTTGCTATGTTGTAAAAATGTCTTGATGGTATACATCCTTCTTAACATCCACCTTCAGTTTAGAATTCACTGTTTTTGGATTGTATTGTTTTAGCTTGGAGGAAAGTTTAAAACTTTCCTCATGGTGTGTACTTTTTATAGTTTCCTAACATATTACCTCAGAATATCTTTCATTAAGTAATGTTCAATTCTGCAAGTAATTTCTACTCCCTGCTCTGTGACATTTTGTTGCTACAATGACAGCCCTATTCTCGGCTTAGCAACAATTCCTGCTGCAGTATCTTACTCTGGAACTCCCTTCCTTCTTCTGATTCTGTGCTTGTAGGTTGCCCTGCTGTGGGTGTTTGCTGACATATCTTTTTAACTGATTTTGGTTCTTTTCCTCTATATATCCTTAGTCAAATATTTGTACCTTCATATCTTTCTAATGCTATGCCTGAAGCTTTGCTGGGTTCATACACCCTAAAGAATATGTCTGCTGGTTGTTACACTGTTTCTCTAGGCTACATAGAGGTGTATCAGTAAAGCTAATGATTTCCTGATTCCCATCCCCTCACTGGTAGGGTTGTCAATCAAAGAGCTACCTCATTCCATTTGCTTGCACAAATCTCTATAACAGGGAAGTAGTTTCCTATTGTCATGTCATGTGTTATATAATAAGAGGATGAACTATCATCACAAACACAGTTTGAGTGTCTAGATAAGTAAGGGAGTTCTGTTTATTATTTCCATGACTGCATAATAATTCAACTGCTTTGTAAGTAAAGGCTTTCTTTTTACATACATACTGCCTATTTATAAGTGTAAACATACAGCCTGAATCAATCAGTCCTGAGAAATTTCTGCCATCAAGTAAGACACTGCACTTGACTTTACAGCAGCATAGTAACAGAATGCAGGTTGAACTAATCAGGCAAGAAATTTATCACATTCTGTATGCATAACATCATCAGTAGCATGTTTTTCAAAAGATACAGCTTTCACAGTTGTAAGAGTGCTACTACATCTACTACAAAATCTAGATACATGATGTTTATAAAAGAGAATGTCTATAGCTGATAAGTTTTGCTTGTTTCAAACATTTGACACAGGTTTTAGTAAATGTCTAAACTGCTTAGTTCGATACATAGTTTTGTAGCATTGAATTATTTCTACTAGTAGAACGAAACATAGGACATCTTTAAGGTCACTTTGACACATCCACATTCTTAAAGTAGCAAATAAAGATTTCTTACATTTGTCAGCTAGTACTTCTATCATTTTATTTTTAGTCTTTTGGGTCTTCCTGGATGTGATCATAAATTAATTATATGTCTGAAGTTAAATAGTTCTTATCTTATCCTACTTTTAGGAGAAAAGTACAGCTGTGAAATATTTGAAATAGTTTCTCCAAGGTAATACCATCTCTTACAAATAATCCTTTTTTAACTTTTTCATATTTCTGACACTCATTTCCTTCCATTTCCATGACCTTTTTCGGTGGTTCTTTCAGTGGTTCTCCGATTAGTTGGACTGAGAAGATTCTGGCCTAGTTGGCTTGGTGCCATTCCTTCTGTTAGGTGTAGCACTTAAATGTGACGGAATATGGCTTTAGGTCTTCCTCATTAGTTGTTTTACTGATGGAACTGTCCTTGGCCTAACCATCATTTGTTCACTGAAGTTTTCCCTTTAGCTACAATGGACTGCAGCAACAGTTCTGGATCTGTCATCTTCAAAGATGGACTTATACATATATGGAATACTAGAGGCAACAGAGACAATGTTACACAAAAAGAGTGGTTTATTGTCGAAAAACATAACAATGCAAATTATTTCCAAAACAAAAGTTATGGCTTAACAAACATTCACAGCACATGATATCTGTACCATCCTATTTTTTTGGTTACACTTTCTTTCGGTAGGTGTCTCACTGTGTCTATCTAAATGAACCTCTTAGTAGCTCTCTAATTTGAATTCCTGTAACAGCAACACTTCATTTCCCACTCATGTCCTCCATGCCCTCATTCAGTTTTGGTGCTTGTCTTCCAGAACTAATGGTGCAGATATCAAATCTCTTGCAAAAATGGCAAATACTCTTTTAATATGTTTAATTTACTCCTATTTTGACACAGTTAAATGTTTCATTAAATAAAACTACTTTAAATAACATAGCAACATTTCTCTTTGCTCTTAATGCCACATTTCAATTTTAAAGTGATAGTAACATTATCCTGGCTAATACAACAAAACGTTCTGTTTTTATGGAAATGCTTCTTATTTACAATAGCAATTCTGTTTGCACATTCTGTGAAAAAAAATGTTTTTAATATTTAAATTGATTTCTATAGTTTATTTGGTGAGATCAGCAATGGTACATGATTGTGTAGACCAGAATCTCCCTTCAACAGACATGTATTGTTCTAAGTCTTCAGAAATAGATTCCATCTATAATTTTTGATAAATTCCACTGTGGCAGCCTATATAGTTATACATAGACTAAAGATCAGATGGATTAGGTTTTTTTAAGTCTAATATTACCACCAACACTGTAAATTAGTACTACTGTATCTAGTTTCCATAGATAAGGAATTTACTGTTAAGCAAATATTTTCTTTGGCTTGGTTGATATGGGGGTTGGCTAGATTTTACTTGCTTATGCATTGGAGAAAAACAAGTATAGTTTTCTGCTCCCTTAAAAGTTGAGGTTGTAATTTTGATTGTGGCCATACTTGGTGGGATTATATTATATTTAGTCATATAAATGGTCTCCCTTGCATCTACAGTGTCTAATGTGTGCCACTCTCTATTACAAAATTGAAGTTTCACATAATTTTTGGGGAGTGCGGTCAACACATTCTGAAACTGAGTGGCACTTTTATTGTTTATTGATCACATCTTGCACTCATACGTCCCCTTTCAGTTTTATAAAGAACACCTTATTTTTGTTTTTAGCCTTTGTGAACCAGCTAACGTTATACAGAGATATGGAAGATATGCTAAGCTAAACAAGTACTTTCTGTACTTTATTTAATATGGCATTGTTTTAAGACTCAGGTGATATTTGAAATATCTGAACTCTAATCAGTATCCCATTTTTGTTGTAGTTCTCTTACTTGCTGTGAAAGCAGTTTTATATTTAATTTGTCAGTATTTTTCTGTTTACCAGCTTGTAGATGTAAATGAAGAGGTTAATAATAACATAGGTCTTACTGACAGTATCCTGAGCAAATGCACTCTGTTGACTGAAGACAATATCACAGCTGAGTTTTTATACATTAATATGTTTTGTAATATAGATTCCACTGGTAAAGTTTGGGAAAATGATAAATGTATGTGAGAGTTTGATTTTACATTTTCATTAAAGATGGTGGTGGCTTAGTCTACGTTAATTTTTGAAGCTATAACCTTAGGTGTGAAGCAAAAAGATCACTGCTAGGTCATTTAATATATTATTACCAACTCTCCCCACTGCCATATCACAGTGACTTTGTATGAGTGAATTACTATGATAAGTTACACTTGAATGTAGTCAGGGATTAAAACAAAGCTCATCCCTGACCACATTCAAGAGTAACTTGAATCAGTGGATGGAAAAAAGGGAATATATTCCAGGATTCCCCTCTGTACAACTAATGGACAGAGGCAGATCCTAAATGCATTATCCCGACACATTGGTTCCCTCCAAATATCTGTGTTTTGTTGTTGTAATTATTACTAGAATACTATAAAAATAAAGATTTTTGAAAGAGTTAGGTGAACCTAAACTCCAACATGATATGAAAAAGCAGTTTGTCTGGTACTAACCTATGGACCTATGCATGTGGGACGTTTGTGTATTGCATATCGTGTATTAGGTTCTAAAACTACCATGATATATGGTAGGTTTACACAACATGTATCACATATTAGGTTTGGGTTTTGATTTGTTTCTGACATAGGATGAGGCATTTATGGATGTTTTCTTCTGAGCATATCTCTTTTCAGTGGCAGTTATGTTTTGGTTCTATGTGTGTTTATCTGTGTGTGTGCTTGTGTGTCTGTGAGTGTGGATGAGCATATGTGTATTCAGTGGCAGTTATGTTTTGTGGTTTTTGTGTGTGTGTGTGTGTGTGTGTGTGTGTGTGTGTGTGTGTGTGTGTGTGTCTGTGCGCCCGTGCACGCGCATGTGTGTGCACACATGTGAGCACATATGCATTTGTCTTCACAAGTTAGTGTTACTGCTGTGAGTTTTGCCTCATTATTCTGAAAATGCTTACACCGCCTGCAAGTATTTAAGGTCTCTTCAACAGGATCATATTTTCTTGGAGCATGAGACAGTTCGCAAAACTGCTTGATATGACTATCACCTATAAAGTATTTGCATATTACCTCATTTGTTAATTCTAAATGAGCTTTTCCTATACAGGAAAAAAAATAAATAAATTTCTGAGAGTGTAATCCAAACTTAGTTTTACATTTGTCAAAGATAACCCTTTGCTTTAGAATTTCTTATTAAAATTATTTTTATTTATTTTTGTTAACTGTGTGTGGTCTGATCCAAAGAACTTTTTTTTGCCATGATTCCAGTCACAATGGCAAAAAACACTGAGAAATGCACATACAAAACAGGTGCACAAGAAAACAGGTACATACGAAAAAGGTATGTATCCAGTAAGTGCTACAATATGTCACACGTTTTACAGTAAACCGTATTAGTTCTGGTGAAAGCAAAGTACAGTAAGTTCATAAAGAGAGGGAAGCTAAATGAAAGCAGAACTCAATGACTGATAGAAGTCAAACAAAATAAATCCAAAGTAAATAACATATTTTAGAAAAATATGCCATTTATACTGACATTTATTCTCTATTTGCAGTGCCATGTATACAGGAAAAGACTGTGGGCCGGATTTACGAAAGCTTGCATGGAGTGCAAGAAGAGTGTAGGAGGTCACGGAGGCAATATGTCTGCCGTGCGATCCAGGTACAGCCAGCAGGGGCGTGCACGAGAGCTGCTAAAGCTACTCTTGCACGGACAGCGTCATGGTATGCAAATTACCTCATTTGCTGCTGAAAGCTATGCAAATGAGGTAAATTTGCAATCCAGGAAACACTAACCTGTCCGTGGAAGATTAGTGTTATCTGCAGAAGTGTACTCCATTGGTAACAGAGTACCGTTCTGCAAATAGCTAAACGGAGCTATGAAAGCTCCAAATAAAGGATGCATACAGTTGAGGAAGCATGCCAATGGCCAAATATAAGGCCATTGGCATTTATAAATCTATAAAAGTATTAAAATCTAACTTTTTCCCCGATCTCTGATGTTTAAGCGTAGCGCAGCACTGCGCAAACATGCAGTGTTTTAAAAACAAGAAAATAATTTAAAAATAGCCAAAAATAGCCATTTTCACTAAAAAGCTTATCCTGCCATGCAGGTGAATGGCAGGCTGACATGGCCACTGAGTAGTTGTTGCTAAGGGGGGAAAGCTCAGTGTGAGAGATGTAACCATGCATTAGAAGGCAATCCTATGCAAATGAGGATAAGGATAGGGAATCCCAATTTTCCCCAGTATGTGAGCCATGTCCCAAGAGTGTAAGTGTACGAGTAGGTGAGTAGTAGAGTAGAATATCGGTAACATCATGAGGGGGTGTGTCAGAAAGGCTGTAAGCTAATTGGAGCACAGTGACTTGTGTTTGCCCTGAGTTGCTCAGGATTGCAAGAGGTGTGTCTACAGTTGACTTTTTTGAAAACCAGAAACCATAGATGCGCACCATGGAAATATCTGAAATTTCTTGCAAACGTGCACACGCTGTGTGCACGCATGTGCACGTGTTTGTGTGGCACTGCCCTGAGCGGAAACAGAAAGGGAAAAGGAAGGAAAAGAAGTAGTAAGAAGTTAACCAAGGAGAACTAGCAGAGCTGCCAGGTGAAATATATCAGAATCAGCCAATTACACAGGTAGCAGACTAGCCCAGCCCAGCCCATCACTTTAAACTCTGCAAACAGCATTATTCCCTGTTTTTTCCCCAAGAACTCTGCAACACTGCAGTATACAAAGAGGGAAAGCTTAAAAACTTTAAAGTCAGACAAAATGTTAGGGGCTGCTCTTGCTATCATAAACCAACATGTGCAAGGTGCTGAGGGTGGTGATGTTGTGAATGCTGCTGAGCAGCCCACAGTGAGGAGACGGAGAAGAGTGTACAGACCCAGGTTAACCTACCAGGGGCTACATGAGCTGGAGATAGTGGAGTGCTATAGGGTGGACAGAGACCTCCTGCAGCAAATTGTTGAGCTGTGCCGGCCACACCTCACACACAGAACCAACAGAGGGGAACCCATCCCAGTGGATACCAAGGTATGTGTTGGCCTAAAAATACTAGCTACAGGTACCTTCCAGAGACCAACTGGTGATATGATGGGGATTTCACAGGCATCAGCATCCAGGGTACTGCACCAGTTCCTGGATGCCATATCAGCAAATTTCGGTGAGCATGTATATTTCCCCAATTCCTGTGAGGCATTGGTCAGCAATATGCGTCTTTTCCACCAAATAGCAGAATACCCTGAGGTAGTGAGTGCAATAGACTGCATGCACATACACATGAAAGCACCACCCGGTGAGTGGGGTAGGGTCTACATCAACCGCAAAGGCTTCCCCTTCATCAACTGCCAGGCTGTGTGCGATGCCCAGGGCATAATAATGAATATGTGTGGTGGCTGCCCTGGAAGTTATCACGATTCCCACATCTGGCATCTGACACAGCTGTACCAGAGATTTGCCAATGGGGACATCCCTGATGGCCACCTAGTGGGGGATGCTGGATACGCACTGGAGTCGTGGCTGATGACACCCATCAGAAATGCACACACACCCAAACAAGAACTCCATAATGAGGCACACGCACAAACAAGAAACATAATTGAGTGTGTGTTTGGGATGCTCAAGTCATGGTTCCAGTGCCTGGACACATCTGGTGGAGCCTTGCAGTATTCACCAACTACATGTACTCAAATTGTCATGGGATGTGCCATGCTACACAATATGATCCTACGGAAACAGCTGCAGCAGGAACAACATGGGGCAGGGCCAAACAGCCCCCCACCATTGCCAAGGCCTGCACAGGCACAGCGTGACTCGGAGGAGGAACAACCTGAGCCTGCCCCAGTAGGCAGAAGGATTCATGCCCAGTATGCCCTGGCCTTGGCAAAGAGGCAATGCATAGCACATACACTTACTCAGTAGGAACCCTGGAAATGACACCTCTCTCTGACTCACACATACAGTAAAAGGGATGCCGAACTTGACGCTACCTGTTTTCAAACATGTATAGGGAGTGTAATATGTGCATCCGACATAGGCAGCCCTGCAGCACCACCTGCGGCATGAGTCCCTATTTTAAGCAATATAAAGCACTGCTCAGTAAATTTTACCAGTATTGAGCATATTTAAATACAACTGTGTGTAGCTGCGCACCACACTAACCAGCGCAATGTCGGGCAAAGTTGGGCAATGTTGGGCAAAGTCGGGCAATGTTAGGCAAAGTTGGGCAAAGTCGGGCAATGTTGGGCAAAGTCGGGCAAAGTCGAGCAAAGTCGGGTAAACATGCTTTACTGTTCTTTAACCAGTCAGGTCTGCCCAGCAGGAAAATAAAAAGCAGTGACAGGGCTCAAACTCAGGATACTGTGCACTATAGTCACAGTACTGAACCACTAAGCCATGTCAGCATTTCACTGGCACAGACACAACTTAAGTCACTCACACATACCAGTTGGGGGGGGGGGGTCACATACCTAACAGTCATAGATAGCAGGACAGTTGTAGACAAACACAAGCAAATGCTGTATCATGCCCTCTGAAGAGGAATATGGGTAACCTCCCCCAGGCCTATGCAGACAGATAACAGCAGGCCAGGCAGTGTGATGTGGGTTGGGTAGGCTATGAAGTCACAAACTAATATGCGTGTAATTGGAAGCTATGGTCTGTAGTACAGTGGTATGCCTCAAGCCAGTAGGATAGGCAACAATACAGACTGAAATGGAGTAGCTGACATAGCAGTGCAGGCCTAGCAAATGTGTATAAGTGTCAAATGTACCCCTCATCCTATGTACACCCACGGTAACAATCAGGTGTGCCCCCCGGGTAGAAATGTACAAATAATAGCTGTCCCCACTTTATGTAGAAATGTTGATAAGTCTATGCAAATTGACTCATGGAAGCCCTGCAGGCACAGTGTGCTTCCTGTTGATGTACAACACAAAGATGAGCCCTGAAGTAAAAAACAACTTGATTTTTCACACACATATAGTATATAGGCCCATAGTGGGCATGCTCACACACACAACAAATTTAGCAAATTTCAGTCAGCAACATATTGAAAGGTCATACTGGGCATGCTCACATACTTAAACAAATGAAGCAAATGTCAGTCAACAACATACTGAAAGGTCATACTGGGCATGCTCACACACTTAGGCCATGTCTGAGTACAGCAGTGGGCCACACATATCTGACAGTTGCAGTTCTTACTCCAGACACGTGTCACTATTCACCAATCCTGCCTTGCACACACAGTGATATGAAAACAGACCCATATAATATATTGGACCCCTGTCATAATCAAACTATGTATTACAAGTACTTACGTTGCTCAAAGAAAGTGAAAATGCAAAGAAGATCAATAAATCTCCGATCAGTATCATCAAGAAATAATGAGCACTCCTAACATTATCCAAGCCATGTTCTGGCAAAAATATTGCCAAAGAGTCCATAGAGAACCATGAAGCTTTCTTTCGCTATGTCATAAATATCAATGTAAACTCATATATGTTCTGAGTCACTGCAAAGTGTAAATGAATACATGTACATGACTGACATTACCAACATCTTGTCAGACAGGTTCATACATATTTACCCCCCTCTCACTGACAAAAGGGCCCATCATACCTGGAGATTGTGAAAACCCAGAAATCACATATACAATGGTTAAACATCTCTATCCAAACCTAAAAACATGGCATCTATGGGATGATACGGTTTCCTTGACTGTGTCATATGTGAACTCCAAAACAAACAGACCCTGCACCTGAACAGTCTGTTGAGACTCACCCTCTCTACAGGATATGAAACTGTTGAATGGGTTACAGCAACATTTGGCACACTCCACAAGTGTTAGTGCACAACAGACCATGGGAACTATAGTCTTATAAGCCTAATAAGCCTGATCTGTAAGGCCATGGAGTCCATCATTATGGAACTCATAAACAGAGCTATTGGGAGCCTACAAACACCCAACCCTACACATTTTGGTTTGGTTAGTGGCAGATCATGGTTCCTAAACCTGCTAGACAGTTTTCAAGGTAGTCACCCAGTACAAACATCAATGAAATGAGCTCCACATGGCCTACATAGACCTTGAAAAGCCCTTTTCCAACATTCCACACATATGTCATATCCATAAAATCAACAACCTGTGCATAAACACATATGTCATCTGATGGATTGATAACTGTAATAATAAGGGATCTATGGACACATATGGATAGTCATCTCTACTTCCAGAAACACATTCACAAAGTGATTAGAAAATCATGCTCGCACAAATTGCCAAGGTCTTTGCATGTACGTCAAAGGAGGTTCCCTCTACTCATCAGTCATCAGACCCATCAGAGAGTATCACTGCACACTTGCCATGAATCCGACTAGGCACCTTCAGCAGCTGGAAAGACCACCGAAGTACTTCAGCAAGAGGATTACAGGCCTCAAACAGTTGCCCCATGCAACAAGACTGAATTTAACTCAAACTGTACTCTGTTGTATATTGTCTACTCAGGCGATCTCTGCCCAACAGACAGGTCCATGTCCAATGCAGAACTGATGTACATGCGCTATCTGAAGTAAACCCAAGCTCACTGTGCCACATGCTCTAGGGATACCATCATCACAACAATAAAGAGAGCATGTTGGAGGGATATATTACTAACTCACAGACTTCTCTTGCTTTGGAACAGGCTCCCAACCTGCATTAAGCTGAGTCCCTTGATGAGTGTATGTGAAACTGAACTGTCACACCATGGATCACTTCATCAGCTCTACTACACAGAGGCCTAAGGAACTAACCCCATGTGTGGTGATAGCTGCACACTCTGGCCATGCTAATATATGCCTTCAAGCAGATAGCCTATTACCTACCTATGTACCTATATACATATATATACATATATAATATATATATATATATATATATATATATATATATATATATATATATATATATATATATATATATATATATATATATATATATATATATATATATATATATATATATTATATATATATATATATATATATATATATATATATATATACATAGAGGGGGGGTACAGTATAATAAGTCAAAGATGGATGGGCAGCGATGTGTGTAAGAGGGTGACCATGACAGGGAGCCATCCAGGACTGTCCCACCCAGCACACATCCCAATGGCACAAAAGACATGAGGTGCACATCTCACCCACTGTACATAACAGCCACCAGTATCTGTAAGCATTACAGTGTATGTGGTCCATGTGCCTGCTGTACAACATGACTGTACAATGAAGTACACATCTACTATCTGTAGACATGTACCTGTCACATAGGTTCATAGGTATGTAGTAGACTATCTTCACGAAGGCATATATTAGCCTAGGCAAGTTGTGCTGCTTTCACCACCCCATTGGGTAGTCTCCCAAGCCCTAGTTCTAATAGTTAGTACCCTAAGCCCCTTTCTAGTGTAGCTGCTAATGTGATGGCTGGCATGAATTGTCTGTTTCCCATCCACTCATCAAGGTTCCTATTGAAGAGTGTCAGCGAGGAGCTCTGTCTAATGTACATTGGGACTCTGTTCCACAGTAAGGCAAGTGTCTGGGATGGTACTCTATCCCACCAGCATGTTGTATTCATTGTTGTGATGAGGTTCATATCCCTGGAGTGTGTAGTGTGACTCAGTTTTGTTATTCATAGATGGAGCATGTTCAACAGTTATGTGTTGGACATGGCTCTGTATGTTAGGCAGAGTGTGTTTCTGAGTAGGTGGTACGCAACGGAGAACAGATTTAGTTTTAACAGTTGTGTTGCATAACACAACTGTTTGAGGCCAGTAATCCTCTTGGTGAGGTACCTCTGTGGTCTCTACAGCTGCTGGATATGCTTAGTTGAATACATCTAAAATGGTGCACTGTACTCAGTGATGGGTCTGATGACTTAAGAGTAGAGGGTCACCACTACCCCTTTTGATCCTGATGCAAACCCTTTGTTGATTAGGTGGGCCACATGGGATTTCCCAATCACTTTGGCAACATGGTTGTCAAAGGAAAGATTACTATCTACTTGTGTCCCTAGATCCATTATTACCTTGTCAGTTTTAAGGGGGTAACACCTATGTGGTAGTTTGTGGGTACTTTGTTTTCACCAAAGGGGATTACTATGCATTCTTCCACATTGAGCTTGAGGCCATGATTCTGGCACCACACATCTGTCTCATAGAGTCCCTTCTGGAGAATATTTGTGTCATCCGGGGAATCTACTATGGCAAACACTTTACAGTTCCCAGCAAACTTAGACAACCACAACCCTCCTGTGTTGGCATATACTTTTGAGAAGTCTATACCAAACAGGAGGGACCCCAGGACTGATCCCTGGGGGCACCAGTTGTTACCATTGCAGAGTCTGACATATAGCCAGCAACTCTTAATTTGTGGGATCTATCTGTGAGCCAGTTTGCAATCCATCTTGTGATGTATGGATTCATGCCCAGGTTGGTAAGTTCATCTATGATACTTGACTGGGTGATGGTGTCAAAGGCCTTAGAGAGGTATAGGTAGGCTGTGTGGAGCTCATTTCAATCATCTATAGCCTGTGAAACTGTCTCAAAAAATCCACCCAGTTCAGGAGGCATGATCTGCATTTGACGAAGCCAAACTGGGTGTGCTCAACTGTGTGAAGGTTCCCAATGTCTTTATTGTTGACTTCCATTATGATTGGCTCCATTGCCTTGCAGATCAGACTCATCAGGTTCATAGAGTGTGAATGCCAAGGGTCTTTTGTGGCCCCACCCCTGTGGAGTGGAAAGAACGTTGCTGTGCAACATTCTATGGGTACATATCCTGTAGAGAGCATGTAGAGAGAGGTGTAGGTATCCTTGATGAATATGGATACATCCCCACCCTATGTGCTATGATCCAGGTTCTGATGCTGGAAGGTATGGAATGAGTAGTATCCTGGTAGTGCTGGTGTGCTCTCTGGAGCCTTGAACTAGGTTTCTGTTACTGCACAGATATCAATATTTTCCATACTGAGAAGTGCCTTGAGTGTGCGCATCTGGAGGCTGAGACTTCTGGCATTGAGTAGCATTTAGCTCACTTTGTGGTTATTTGTGTTGGTTACAGGGTTTGGTTTGTCCTGAGTGACCCATGTTCCACACCTGAAGTCAATGCCTCATTGGTCCGATCTGACCATAAGCTAATTACCCTACATATCCACATTCTGCCCCCACCCCCATTAAGGAAACCATGTTAAAAAATATCTCCAAAGACAACTTCATGATTCTTAAGACAGACGTGGTGAACTTCAGAATACCCATGCAGATGGACAATACAGTTACGACTACTGAATCCTACACAATTGCACTTTATAAGCACTTACATGAGTGCATGGATCATGCTATCCCAAACAAAACCAAAACGCTATCCTCCAAGAAAAGGAAGCCAATTTGGTGGTCCCCTGCCATAAACAAACTGCATAACAGAAGGAAGAAACTGTTGCAAAAGAGGGTAAAACCCATGAGTGGAGGAGCTCCCTGGTCAGCCTCAGTAAGAAGCTGCGATCCCTGATAAAATCCTCCAAAGTTAGTTATGAAGACAAAATCGCCACCGATTCTAAAGACAACCACAAAACATTCTATAGCTTTCAAGAATGACGATGGCAACACTCAGATCTGCTCTGAGGTACAGCACAATGGCATGATATATATAGACCCAACTGATATTGCCAGCATCCTGGCAGATAGGATCAGTGCTAACCTTACCCCCTCTCACCCATGAAAGAGCCCATATCTATACTGGAAGAATACAAAGTTGCTGTAATCACGGCTGCACAGGTAAAAAACACTCTCCAAATCTAGGAACACAGCATCCATGGGACCAGATAACATCCCAGGCTGTGTTCTACACGAACTACAGAACGAACTTGCACCACACCTAAGTACCATGTTCAGTCATAGCCTCACCTCAGGCTTTGTGCCTGCTGAATGGTGCACAGCGATGGTTATCCCACTACACAAGGGGGGAGCCTCCACAGACCCCGGGAACTAGTGCCCCATTAGCCTGATGAGCCTGGTCTGCAAGGCCATGGAACGTATCATCATGGAACTTATAATCAAAGACATTGGTAATCTCCAAACTCTGGACCACAACCATTTTGGGTTTGTAAAAGGCAGATCATGTCTCCTAAACCTGATAGACTTCTTCAAAGCAGTCACCAAAGCTGTAGACAAGGGTAAGGTGGTTCACACAGCCTATCTAGATCTTGCCAATCTTTCGACACCATCCCCCACTCTGGAATTATAGATAAACTCACTAAACTAGGTATAAATCCCTATGTCACAAGATGGGTTGCCGACTGGCTCACTGACAGAACCCACACTGCGAAAGTAGCAGACCACAAGTCCAACTTCAGACCAGTGACAAGTGGAGTACCACAGGGTTCAGTCCTGTGTCCTGTCCTGTTTGGTATCTACTTCCCTGAACACAGGCTAACACAGAAGGTCTTTGGCTAATGAAGCTCCCAGATGACTGCAACATAGGTGCCATAATAGAAACTACTAATGATGTGGACATCCTACAAAAGGCCCTCACTGAGACAGATGCCTGGTGTCAAAGCCAAGGCCTCAACTCAGTGCCAAAAAGTGCATTGTCATCCCCTTTGGTAAAAACTCTCTACCCATGAACTACAACATAGGAGGTAGTATACTTAACACTGAAAGTGTGATAAGAGACCTTGCGACACAGGTGGTCATTAGACTCTTCTTTGGTAATCACAATGCCACAGTAGTCAGGAAATCCTTCTACATGGCACACCTTATCACAAAAGGTTTCTCATGCAGAAAAAAGAGGTCATTGTTCCCCTCTACTCATCACTCATTAGATCCATTATAGAGTACAATGCCCCTTTTGGTATGTACCTCACAAGACATCTACAACAACTGTAAAGCCCAGAGAAATACCTCACAAAGAGGATTAGCAGCCTCAAATACATGCCCTACACAGACCATCTCAAAACACTCCAGCGTTACTCTGTCGCATATCGCCTACTCAGAGGTGATCTTTGCCTAACATACAAAGCTATGTCAAACACAGAGCTGTTGGACATGCTCCACTTAAAGAAATCCCAATCTCCTCGAGCTTCAGCCCCAAAACCCGGACCGAAATACAAAAGGAGGGGTTGTATCCATTTTCATAAAGGATACCCACACCTCCAGGTTAGTAGCACAGAACAAGGCCTTGGAGACCATCCAAGTGCAACTAACAGTGGGCAAAGCTGCTTATCAGATCATAGCCTGCTACAGATCACCTACCTTGTCTCAGGACCCTCACTCAGCATTCCTGAGAACACTGGAAAATATAAAGGTCCTACCAAACACCATGATATTAGGAGATTTCAACTACCCAAACATTGACTGGGAGAACTACTCAAGTACAAACTCCTTTGCCCAATGCTTCCTAGAGTTTATAAACTCAAATGCCCTGGAACAGCTGGTCACCACGCCCAATAGAGGTGACAAACATACTGGACCTGATCATCACCAACATGGAGGATCAGTGTTCCACACCAGAGGTAAACCCCTCGCTGGTAAGATCAGATCATAAAGTAATCACACTTGGCATCCACATCCCGACCCTACCCCCAGTCAAGGAAACCACTGTGAAAAACTTTTCAAAAGCAAACTTCACACTTCTCAAGACCGAGGTGGAAAGGTTCAAAGCCCCTGTGCTACAGGATAATGTTATCCAATCCCCAGAATCCTTTACAAGTGCATTATATGAGCATCTACAGGGATGCATGGATCGAGCCATCCTGAGTAAAACCAAGACTCACTCCTCTAAAAAGAGCAAACCAGTCTGGTAGTCCTTGGCCATAAATATGCTATACAACAGAAGGAGGAAACTACTACATGACAGAGCAAAATTCCAAAAAGGAAAGGCATCACTGATCATTATTAGCAAGAAACTATGATCGCTTATAAAATCATCCAAGGCCAGTTTCTAAAGAAAATTTGCCAAGGAATCTAAAGATAACCACAAAGCCTTCTTTAGCTATATCAAACATTTAGGTGGCAACTCTCAGATATGCTTTGAGCTACTGCAAAATGGCAAAAAAATGCACTGAACCAACTGACATTGCCAGCATCCTGGCGGACAAATTTAGTGCAAACCTCACCCCCCTTCAATCCCAAAAGTGCCTGTGTCCATCCCAGAAGAATGCAGAACCCCAGACATCATGGGCCTTCAAGTAAAAACAGCCCTCTCCAAAGCTAAGAACACAACATCAGTGGGACCGGATGGTGTCCCAGGCTGCATCTTACACGAGCTCCAAAAGGAACTAAACCCTCACCTAAATTCACTGTTCAGACTCAGCCTTACCACAGGCTATGTACCCAAAGAATGGCGTACAGCAACAGTCATCCTGCTCCACAAAGGTGGTGCCACAACAGAACCTGGGAACTATCACCCTATAAGCCTGACCAGCCTGGTCTGCAAAGCTATGGAGCAAATTATCATGGAACTCATAAACAGAGACATTGGGAACCTCCAGACACTGGACCCTACCCAATTTGGCTTTGTTAAAGGCAGATCCTGCCTCCTAAACCTAGCTGACTTCTTTGAAACAGTTACCAAGGCCATAGATGAAGGGAAGGTAATCCACACAGCCTACCTGGACCTCACTAAGGCCTTTGACACCATTCCCCACTCTGGCATCATAGACAAGCTTACCAGCTTGAACATTAACTCCTATGTCACGAGACGGGTGGCCAACTGGCTCATGGATAGAATACACATGGTCAGAGTTGCGGGTGCCATGTCCAACTCTAAATCAGTCACAAGTAGCATCCCACAGGTCTCGGTCCTGGGACCCCTCCTGTTCAGTATATACTTCCCTGAGGGACAGGCAAGCATGGGAGGATTCTGGCTGACTAAGTTTGCAGATGACTGCAAACTGGGGGCCATAATCAACTCTCTGGCTGACACAGACATCCTCCAGAAGGGTCTTACAGAGACAGATACCTGGTGCCAAAACCATGGCCTCAAGCTGAATGCCAAAAATGCATAGTCATCCCCTTTGGAAAAAACAAAGTGCCCACAAACTACCACATAGGTGGTAATCCACTAGGTATGGAAAATGTAATTAGGGACCTGGGGACCCAGGTAGATAGTAACCTCTCCTTTGATAATCACATTGTCAAAGTGGTTAGATATTCCTTCTATGTAGCCCACCTAATCATGGAAGGGTTCACCTCTAGATCAAGAGAGGTCATTGTGCCCCTCTACTCATAACTCATTAGGCCCATAATAGAGTACAATGCCCCATTTGGTATGTACCTTAATTAGCACATGCAACAGCTGGTAAGACCACAGAAGTACCTCACCAAGAGGATCATGGGCCTCAAAGAGATGCCCTGTGGAGCTCGACTAAAGAAACTCCAGCTCTACTTGTTTGCTTACTGCCTGCTCAGAGGTGATCTATGCCTGATGTATAAGGTGATGTCCAACCCGGAATTAATGGACATGCTCCACCTCAAGAAAAATAAATCACATAGAGCTACACGCTCCAGTGAATTAAACCTCAGCAAAGCAATAAACAGGATGTGCTGGAGGGATAGGTTCCTGTCCCAGAGACTTCCCTCGCTCTGGAATACAATCCCAGTTGATGTTAGGCAGAGCCCCTCGCAGACTCTCTTCAAGAGGAATCTTGACGAGTGGATGGGCAATTGTAAATTTACCCCTGGGATCACTTCAGTGGCCCTGCTAGACAGAGGCCCAGGAAACTAATTTAAAAGGGAGGTGAAAGCCAACACATTCTGGCTAGGCTTATAAATGCCCTTGGGCAGATTGCCTAGTACCTACCTATGAACCTATGAACCTACACGCTCTAGCAGCCTAAACCTTGTCACCACAATAAACAGAACATGCTGGAGGGATAGGTTCCGTCCCAGAGACATTACATACTCCAGAATAAACTACCTATCTATATCAAACAAAGCTCCTCATTAGCACTCTTCAAGAAAATTCTTGATGATTTGATGAGAAATAGGAATTCACCCTTAGGATCACTTCTGTGTCTCTGCTTGACAGTGGCACAGGAAAATAAATTTCTTGGGTGGCAAAATCCAGGGTACCTTTTTGGCTGGGCTTGTATAGGCCCCAGGGCCGATAGCTTAATACCTACCTATGAACCTTTGAGCCTTGCCTAAAAAAGGTAATATGGGGACAGCAAGAGCCTTGGCCAGTATTCAGAAGCATAGGGGCAACAGGTGCAAACCATCTGTAGCGAAGCAACAAGGCTTGTATATCATGTCATTACAGGCAGACAAAGACTGGATCCCCTTTGAATGACACCAGCAGCTAAGCCAATTGTTGAAGTTTATCATCTTTCTATTATATTGCAGTATCATGTAGGTGAAAGTAAGATACTACTCAAGGTTTGACCCTGTGTGTGCCAGCATGTGGTGCATCAACCCATATATGGTATGGTCATGGCCTATGCATACAATACACTTACAATACACCTAGTATGATAAGCCTGCTGAGGTTAACAAATGTGAAAAAAAACCTTTGTGCAAACTGTCAGCAAGTAATGTCTGTACTGCACCCTGTAACTCCATATTGCTTGCTGAAGTGTAAAGACGTACTTAGTTTGGATTAAGAACACAGCACTTGCCAACTGTGTGTGTGTGTGTGTGTGTGTGTTTGTGTGTGTGTGTGTGTGTGTGTGTGTGTGTGTGTGTGTGTGTGTGTGTGTGTGTGTGTGTGTCTGTCTGTCTGTGTCTCTCTGGGGAGAGACCTTTTTGGAGACTACTCATACCCCTTAAAAGTGGTATACTCATCTTTGTTGCCTCATGATGTCACCATCCTGCAAATATACCTGTGGAAAGAAGAACTCCCAGTAATGTGTCTAGCGCGTTGTGTAAATGTGTACTGCTGTAATATCATAATGTAGTTAGATAGGGGTTTGAATCCTGAACTTGCCAACTGTGTGTGTGTGTGTGTGTGTGTGTGTGTGTGTGTGTGTGTGTGTGTGTGTGTGTGTGTGTGTGTGTCACCTGGGGGAGGAGTGACCTTTTTGGAGACTACTCACATACCTTAAAAGTGGTATACTCATCTTTGTCAAGTCAGATGATGTCACCATCCTACAAATATACCTGTGGAAAGATGAAATCCCAGTAATGTGGATAGTGTGTTGTGTAAATGTGTACTGCTGTAGTATCATCATGTAATTCGGTATGGGCTTAAATCCTGCACTTGCCAACTGTGTGTGTCTCCCTGGGGAGGAGCAACCATTTTGGAGACTACTCAAACACCTCAAAAGTGGTATACTCATCTTTGTCAAGTCTGATGATGTCACCATCCTGCAAATATACCTGTGGAAAGGTGAAATCCTGGTAATATGTATAGTGTGTTGTGTAAATGCATACTGCTATAATATCATAATGTAGTTAGGTAGGAGCTTGAATCCTGCACTTACCAACTGTGTGAGTGTGTGCATCTCCCTGGGGATGAGCAGCCTTTTTTGGAAACTACTCACACACCTTAAAAGTGGAATACACATCTTTGTCAAGTCTGATGATGTCACCATCCTACAAATATACCTGTGGAAAGGTGAAATTCCAGTAATGTGTATAGCGCGTCATGTAAATGTGTACTGTTGTAGTATAATAATATAGTTAGGTAGGGGTTTGAATCCTGCACTTGCCAACTGTGTGTGTCTCTCTTGGAAAAAGCAACCTTTTTTGAGACTACTCACACCCCTTAAAAGTGGTATACTCATCTTTGTCAAGTCTCATAATGTCACCATCCTACAAATATACCTGTGGAAAGGTGAAATCACAGTAATGTGTATAGCGCATCATGTAAATGCATACTGCTATACTATCATAATGTAGTTAGATAGGGGTTTGAATCCTGCACTTGCCAACTGTGTGTGTCTCCCTGGGAAGAAGCAACCTTTTTGGAGACTACTCACACCCCTTAAAAGTGATATACTCATCTTTGTCAAGTCTGATGATGTCACCATCCTACAAATATACCTGTGGAAAAGTGAAATCCCATTAATGTGTATAGCGCGTTGTGTAAATGCATACTGCTGTAGTATCATAATGTAGTTAGGAAAGAATTTGAATCTTGCACTTGCTGACTGTGTGTGTGTGTGTGTGACACCATTAGCCAATGTGGAGTAGGTTTTGATTTTTCTAGTGTATGACATATCACAATGACAACTGTATGTGCATTACACATGTAAGGTAGCTGTGGGGCAAATCCATATACATACATGTGACCTCAAGTATTTCATAGGTGGGTACTCTGCTTTCTCCATGAATGCATCTGTTATCTTTGCCAGAATGTGCTGGCACTTTCCAGACCTTAGGTTACTTCTGTATGCTTGTGACAAGCTTAGCCACTGCAGTGATCCCTGGGCTACGTCTTCCATTTCACATCCACTCATAACGGTATCTATTGAAGAGTGTGAGTGAGGGTCTATGCTTGAGGTATATTTGAAACCTGTTCCAAAGCAAGCAAAGTCTGGCAAAGATGACTAATCATTATAGGTGTGCAACAACCTCTGTGGATCTGCATGCAAACCCTTTATTGCTTATGTGCTCCACAGAGGGATTTCCAAAACCCTTTGGTAATGTGATTATCAAAGGAGAGATGACTTAAAACATGGCTCTATGTATACATTAGTACATGTTCCACATTTTGGGGGCTACTATCTATGTGCTACTCTGGGGATAGTTTGTTTTCTAAAAGTGGATAACTATGCTTTCTTTGGCTTTTAGCTTTACAGTATGAGTTTGACACCAGGTATCTGTCTGTATGATACCCTTTTGGAGGATGTGTGTGTCATCTGGAGAATAAAGTATAGCTCACAGTATGCATTGTCATCAAACATGGGCAGACATATCCCTACTGTGTTTGCTTGTACCTAAGAAAGCTATATGCCAAACAGGAGTGGTCCGAGGACTGAGTGCAGGTAAATACCACTTGTTACTGGCATAGAATAGTACATGGAGGCTGCAAATGTTACTGTGTGCCCTACATCTGTGTGTCAGTTGTCAGGCCATCATCTAACAATCGTTTATGGTCAGTCTGTTGAGGTTATGTATAATACCAGTATGTGGGATGGATATGAATTGCTGGTGAGCTATAGCTTGGCTGTGTTGACCTCCCCTCCCTCACCTATAGCCTTGTCGATTAGCTTGAAGTCTGCTAGGTGAAAGAGCCATGATCTGGCCTTTAGAGAACCTAAGTGGGTATGGTGCAGTGTTTGTAGGTTCATAATGTCTCTGTTAATGAGTTACATAATGCTGTGCTCCATAGCCTTCCAGATAACATCGGTCCGGCTTATATGGTGAGAGTTTCCAGGACCCGTTATAGTTCTACCTTTAATCAATTTATGTTAACATTTGCACTGGGTGTGACGAGAGTGGACAGGTTTAAGAATAAGTTATATTAGAGGGTCAGGCCAGGTTTGAAGGTTAGTAGACCATGACTGATATGCAGGATTAAGTTGGTTTGTACATGTGCTGAGGAGAGATGCAGAGTATATTTTGAAATAGATGCTAAGGATGAAGCCTCCGGGTAACAGGAACAGAGGAATGCCTAAGATGAGGTTTATGGCTGTGGTGAGAGAGGATATGCAGGTGGATGGTGTGATAGCACAAGATGCAGAGGGCAGGAAGAAATGATGTACTGTGGCAACCCCTAATGTGAGCATCCGAAAGGAGAAGAAGAAGAAGAAGAAGACATTGTAGCTCAACCCTTGTGGACTGTGAACACTATTACTGTGTGTGATTCCACAAGTATATAACCTGTATAGAGGCTGCATTTGGACAGAGAGTTTAGCTGAGTGGTGACTTCATATGTCAGCTTGTGTATGATACAGCCAGGGACACTGTCCTGTACCATTGCCACTGTGGTGTGTACTTTGTTAAAGAGATGTTTTAACTAGAGTGTCTGCGAATCATCAGGTTTTACATTCTTCAGGTCTGGAAATGTGGCCCTTGTCTAATAACAGGGTGGTGAAATCCGCATTCAAACTGTCTGACAAGCAATTGGTAATGTCAGTCAGATAAGTGTACTTTGTGACCATTTACATTAACTGTGACTCGATCTGAGATTTACCCTGTAGATTATGAACAACACTGAAGAAAGCTTTAGTGTTGTCTTTGGAATCCTTGCCATTTTATATTTTGAAGCTTGCCTTGTATGTTTATTGAGCGATTGTATTTTCTCAATGGTACTGACCAGAGAGGTTATCCCTTCTTGGTATGTAACTCTTTTTTGGTACAACTTCACACTTTGTATTATATATTTAGTTTATGGCAGAGGTCCATGAGACTAATGCACTTTTACTGTATAAGTGAGAATTTCTTGTGTTTATGATAGCACGGTCCATGCAACCCTGTAGGTGAACAGTGTGCATTAATAAAGGATTATGCAGCTGGGACAGTGTTACCCTTAGTAATGCAAACCAATGACAGATAGCAACAACAGCATCACCCACAGCACAGTGTCAACCCGTGTCATACACACACATGTAGTCAAATTCCAAAATGTGTGTAGTACAATGCATACTGGCCACCAGCAGAAAGTATGGAATATTAACACTGGCCAATACAGGGCATGTCACCCTGCCCATGTGTCCAATATGCACGTACATGCAGACAGTGCACCTCCACCATGTTCACAAATATACACCTGCAAACCTGTGCTGCACACACCCCACAATTACTGTCCACTGTATAACACATGCTGACACAACTACACACATCAGCCAAGTGGCACATGGGCAAACAAAACACAATTGGAATAAACACTGGTGGAAACAATACAACATTGCAAATTACAGCTTTAATGCATCATGCCTGCTCAGCTACACCTTCAAGGATATCATTACACTTTACTGCTGACAACATGCTACACATTCAACCATTGCTATACTTTATTAAAGTCACCCTGTGCATCAGCACCATGTTAGCCTGTCCCTGCATCAATGTTACAGATGACAGGAGGTGGCACAGGTTTCATCATATGCACAGGGTGTATTGTTGGTTTGCCAGAGGCCTACACTGAGCCATACAATCGACATGTGTGTGTGAGTGTGTGTGTGAGGGCCATGAGTACTGTTATGGGCCAATATTGATGTAATGTGTGCGGGTATGTGTTTGCCCTAGGTTTCTGGTTTATGTGTGTGTGTCTGCATGCACACAGTTCCACCATGTGGCTGCCATATACGGGGATTTGTAAGACAGCTATAGACTGTACCTGGCAGGCTTTACAGATTACCGTCTCTGGCATTGGATATGGAACCTGTGCCTGGCAGGGGTGCTACAGACAGTATCAGGTACTAATCCAGACTGGGTACTATACAAAGAGGTTGACATATGTCCACTGGATCCATGTTCCTTCTGGGACTGTCCAGAGCCACGTGCACATGATCTTCTAGGATGGTCTATGGACAGCTCCTCCCAACATTGCTGGGGCTGGTACTGGCACTACGGGAGCAGCTGTGACTTGCTGGATGTCCACGGCGACCTCCAGCTGCTGATGTTGCTGGCATACATCCACGTCAACATCTCAACCATCCCGCACTGTCCTGACACATGAACATGACATTATGGAGGACATCCAATGTCTCACCCCAACGTCTATCAATGACCTCAGTGTAATTATGTATGGCACCTGCTAGGTCATGGATACTGTCATTTACGGAGGTGTTATGAGCCCTCTGTGCCCTTAGTCCCTGTCTGGTGTACCGCTCCATTCATGTCTGTGCCTCCATGACAGGCTGGAACATGTGTGTGGTAGAAAGAGGTGTGGCACATCTGCCAGGGGCATGATGACGAGCAGTGCTCTGATGAGAACCCCTGGGCATCTGCCTATGTGGTACCATTCCAGACATCTGGCTATGGTTGCTGTGTCCTGATACATGTGCTATAGATACCACACTCTCCTGGCCAGTGCCAACCGTACACTGTCCTCAGCTAAGGGCAATGGTGATGATGGATGTACAGGCAGTATGACTGTGTGCATGGATGGGGTGGAGACTTGTGTACTGTCAATTGGTGGACCAACAACAGACCCTGACAAACCTGCCTGTGCCACAACACACCTATCCTCATGATCACTGTCTGTCTCAGTGACATCAGGTTCCCTGCTGTACTGAACCAGCCCCACCTCTGCACCTGTGAGAGGAAAATAGGAATCCCACTTTAAGACCTGAACATGATGTCAGACCACATGCACACATGCGCACATGCACACATGCACACATGCGCACATGCACACATGCACATATGCACACATGCACACACACAAAAATATACTTCTCCCTAAAGCAGACACACACAACACCAGCAATCTCAGAACATACGCAATAACAGGTGATGATGGGGTAAAGTATCACAAGCAAAACAGTCATATCACACATGTCAGCATGCAGGACATGTGTTGCTCAACAGCATGCAGTGCAAGCGTAGGCAGTCCTTGTTACTAACAGTATACATGGCTTTGATGCATGTGTTTTGTTGTTCGGTGATTGGCCTCCCCCTGGAACACAATGCATACATGGACACAACATTGCTGTGCAGGTATTCAAAGCTATGTAATGTACTGTGCACCATAACAAACAGGTGTACATACCATGGCTGGATGTGTATCTTTGTGTCAGATAAGTATCCAATGCTGATTACAGCCTCTGTGTCTTTAGCAAATAATTGTAGACACATTTTTAGCACATGCATGATGAGTATTCACACAACAGTATCAGTGGTGCATGGATAATTGATGGAATACCATTCGGTCACATACCCAATGTACGGTACTTTTGGTGAGTGTAAATCATATTGTGGACATGCCAGTGTCATCCATGACATGGTATTCTAAAACACAACTGCATATTTAAACACTACACATACCCAACGTGTGTCATATGACCTAACCACTCAATAGCATCACAAAACATATATGTGTCAGTTGTGCAAATGGTGATTGGTATGCGTATTGTTTAGAGGTGCATATGTGTGCACACATGCAACATTAAGGTGTATAGCAAGGTGTATAGCAATGAAAGCTATGTGTGGTACTGTGGTTACAATAACTGGATGGGTTATAGTACCATAGGCCATCAACATATGAAGCATCATGTGGTCACTCAAGGCTACAAAAACCAGCACTACTCATGCTGTACCAGAACTGTACTACCTTGGTTACATTCACCATTTCACAACCAGTTGTTACATGAGTTTGTAAGGAGGCCAATAAGGAGCATTCCCTGACATGAATGTGTAGTGTGTTGCAGAGTGTTTAAATGCCCCATGATACGCCTCTACCCCTCAGGTATATTATGTGTAATGTGTGGATGAGATTTTGGATACTGGAGTATGTCTTTACAGAGGGTTTGGGAATCCTTTATGTGTAGCATGTTAAAATGCTCTGTGTATGACATAGATGTGTATGTTATGTGCATGTTGAGTATCAACTGTGCCTATCCAATGGTCACTACAGTCTAGCCACATTTGTTTAAGATGGTCTGGGTATTGCATGTGTTTGAAGCAGCTAATCACATTAGTGAGATGTGCGTGGTCTTACACCAAACATGCACAGCATGCATTATGGGTAGGTGTGTTACATGTGTACATGGCCTACACCTTAACTATGATATGCAATTTTTATTTACAATAATAAATGTCAAACACACTCACCAGCATCTGTCTGCTGCCTTGATGTCACCCCAGAGGGACCTACATAGAGATGAGACAGTTTGTCAGTGTCCACAACTGTGGCATTGCTACTGTGTGTTTGCAATCTTACAGTACAACAACAGTTTACATTCACAGGGCTACAGATTATGTTCCAAATGATCAGTATTGCACAACAACAGGCTCCACATCTTTTAACGACACACTCCACATCTCACATATGCATGATCTACCAATACAGATAACAGTAGTCTACAGATATGCCATGTTACCTGCATGCTCCATGTGTACTTGCTGGGTGGCTCCAACCTCCATCATGGTGTATGTCTGCTGCTGTTTTTGTTTGGCAGGTGCCACCAGGCTCAGGAGCAGCTCCTCCACTCTGGTGAGGGGGGGTTGATATTAACACCACCTCCTGTTGCAAGCTGTTGTCTCCGCATATCAGCAACATGCTGACGGACATGCCTGAGAAGATCACTGCAGTGGTGGCGTACCTGCTCATATGTACAGTTATGCAGGCCTACATCATTTACCCTGCGGACAACATCTTGCCACATTGCAGTATGCTCCTGCTAGTCCTGGTTGGTTCGTGAGAACATGAGACTGCAGTGCTGAATCATACTGGTAGTAATTATGTCATCTTCAGCACTACTGTAATTAGGGTTCCTGTGATGTGCCATGATCCCTGGAAGACATAAATACAAAAATATGTATGAGCAAGTCATATGGCACATTTAACATTATACAGTACAGATATCACTGAACTGCCTTATACAGCAACCTATTAGCTAACTGAGAGTGAAACACTTTAACTGCCACTTATCGCTGCTCACACCACAACTGCTTGGAAGTGCCTGGCTCACTCTAAATCCACTGAACCATGTTCTGCACAGCAACAAAATAAAATCACTATATAAGACTTTACAAGAGTACCTGACACACTGTATGCAACACAATGCACCACCTAACCACAGCAGATATACATCAAGCTGATGTGTAAAGAAATATATCATCCATCACAATGAGTGTAAGGTCCAGTGAATGTATTACTATCATACCACACAACTTGTTAATGGCAAACCCGTGTCCAAAATATGTGCACAATTGGGAATATAGGTTGCATACTGCTGTAGTACACTATGAATGTTGCTAGATATGCAGGTATATGTTTTACCACACATATGTCAAAGGACATGTTACAGACATACCCACACACACATCATACATAATTACAGGACACAAAGGTATGACAACCCAGATAAGCTTTCAGTGTGTACTATACAGTACTATGTATCAGTACTTACACAACCTTAATCTTGAGAAATGTAATATGTGATGAATACAGGGACCACACAAAACAGTGGATGCAAGCAATGTGGACATACACCATACTTTGCTGTACAGGCCCAGAGCTTCAAGTAGTACTACAGTACACACAGTAATTGGATTTAACATCAGTACCAATCAATAATCACAGATGTAGTGATTTAGCCTCCAATGACACACCCTAGTTAAAACCAAGGGACTTAAATCACACTGTATGCAATAGCACTTTTTCTGCCTAGCAACAGAATACACAGCTTTTGCTAGGATCAAAGCAAGGACCCATAATACCATGACATAAACAGTTTCCCACTAAGCTATCCCACAGATACATATCTTTGATGTATTCACAAACACATTGACCATCACAATCAGTTAACAGTACAGAGAATCTATTGCAACAAGTAGATGTAGGTGTGTATGAGTATATATAAATATATATATATATATATATATATATATATATATATATATATATATATATATATACATATACACATCCATTGGTGTACATATATATGTAGGCACATATACATTTCACCTTTCATAGTGAGAATATCAATTATACAAAGCATGTGAGGTGTACAGTAATGTAATAAAATCACACAGTCTTGGGATAAATGCATTGAAGGTGTTCACAGCCCAAGTAGCTTTAGCAGGCCTCACTGGCATCAACATTGCAAACTGAACAAACCACCCACAGTGTTTAACCACCACATGTCATATACCAGCACTGTATGCTGTCTTGTTTGTCACACACTAAAACCTGCATACAAATATGTGCATACTAACCTTTAGCAACATATATATATATATATATATATATATATCCACCCTTTACAAACAGTTGCAATATGTCCCCCTGCTCTATGCACATATACAGATGTGAATATATATGACACATATATATATTTCTCCATATGTGTGTGGCATACACACACAAGGTCCACACTGTTGTAAGTCCCTGGACCTCACAGCTGAACTGTTGGGCCTTACTGCAAGACAAACAGGTGTCACATATGAACACACACTAACATTAGGGGGGTATATATGGCTACAAATGCTAGATAAGCATACTAGACTGCTACAGCAGTTGCCAATGCTAAGCTACACTTTAATATGACTATCATGCATGTGTTGTTCTGTCACACCCATGTTTATATAATGTCAGCGCTAATCCCCCCAACAGCCATTGGCCACACTACTGTACAGAACACAGATAACATGGATCATATATTTGACATTTAATGCTGAGCTACACATTTCACAGGTATGTCCCACTGCCCACAGGTACACACTGTATTGTCCATAGCAGTAGTTAAGCAGAACATCTATGCGTAAATAAGTACTGCTGCCACATATGAATGGTTCACATTATGTAGACTATTCTTCAATAAGATCTACTACATGCCAGTAAATACATATGTGTCACATACCTTTCCCTTGTATGATTTGGTAATATTTCTTTTTCCTTTTCTCTGTCTGTCTCTCTCTCTCTCTGTCTCTCTCTCTCTGTCAGTCTCTGCAATAGAGTTATTGAGTTTGATAGCAGAGATTACAGCCTGCTTTTGCAGGTATGTGCACATGAGCATGTGATGACCTCTGCATCAGTTAATGGTCACCACTTGTTAATTTCATGCAGCCTGCTGTGTAGTAAGTGCAATAATCACTGTCATAGCAACCCAGTACTATAAATTGCTAACTCAGGTAGGTGTGGCCCTTTCAGCTTTCCAAGATGGAGATCATCCTTGTTTGCTGTGGACATCATTGTTTAAGACAGAAGGTTGGTATAGTTCTTATATCAGAAGCCAGGGGTGTAGCCAGAAATTTACATTTTGTACTCAGACCTAATGTTGCTGCTTCCAGTACCCACTTGTCAGTGTAGAAATGTACTCACCCCTCAAAATGCTACCCCAAGATACATGGACAGATGTACTTTCTTTTCAACTTTTACAATTAACTCCCATACAAAGCTAGTTATTGAGATGTATTCCTTTGGCACAAGAATTGTTTGTGAACTGCTATACTGTGAATATTCATTTACTCAGTTCTAAACAGTTTGTGCTTTTTTAGTGTTGACATTAGCACAAGCTGCTCAGAAAAACTGGACACATGTCAGTACTGTAAGTATGCTTACCTACATCCTTGGTAGACCCTGCACACA
Source organism: Protopterus annectens (assembly GCF_019279795.1). Taxonomy (NCBI): domain Eukaryota; kingdom Metazoa; phylum Chordata; order Ceratodontiformes; family Protopteridae; genus Protopterus; species Protopterus annectens. The sequence goes on from NC_056745.1 coordinate 1,384,035,404, forward strand.
CAGGTATATTCTACATTTGGGTAGGGGTGCAGAAGTACAGAGAGTGTAATTATTATTGTGTGGATTTTATCTTGCTGGACTTACAGGGTTGCTGTGTACATGTTAGTTTATCAAGGCAAGTAGTCTGTCTGCATAACTCCCAACTGTGGACCTATCCACATGGTAGCCAGAGAATAGCCTGTTATTTTTTGTCTGTGCACCACACAGGTCTTTTCAGCAATAGAGCAATGGCATTGTTACAGTTGGTTGCTACCAGTACATGGCTACATCCATTTGTATTTCAGTGTTGTATTCCTACTTAAGGATATGCTTCCAAAACTCCTTCCAAAGCTATTTGCACCATGTGTATCAGCAGAAAGGCTGATATGCCTCTGTGTTTCTGCCTCTGCCAGACCTCACAAACACTCAGGTACATATTTGAACAGACTCAGGGAAAAGTAAAGAAAAGTCAGGGACACTTTTAAAATGTTAGTGCCATTAAGTTGAAACATTGAGAGAATCAGAGCATATGACTGAATACACCTTTTCTGAAGTAAAAGAAGTGTCTAACTCTTAATTATTGTCATTATTCATTAAGTGTAATTCACCACCTTTCTGGCCAAAGTCAGTAGTTTTAGAAGGGATTCAGAGGGACAGAGCTAAAATTTGTGTCAAAATCAGGGACATCCCTGAAAATTAGGGACAGTTGGGAGGTATGGCCTCTGCCCTAAACAGACATGCCAGTGTTTGTCCTGCCGTGATGCTGTGTGGTGTTGTAAAGTGACAGTGTAACATTATTTCCTGCTAGAATAGCTGCTTCTCTTATCACAGTCATGTAATGTAATCCCACAATAACTGTTGGTAAAGATCCACAGAACAAGTTGTATGGTATGGCATTCCTATTTTTCCTTTACATTCACTCATTCTGATGCATGATATATTTATTTCAGCACCAACTTGCTGTATATCTACCGTGGCTTAGTGGTACTTCATGTTGTGTAGTGTGTACAAGGTTCGAGACTGACAGAGGTGTTTTATTTTGCTCCTGAGCAGAACAAGGGCCCTCACATACAAAGTGACTAAGGCATTTTTAAGCAGTTGTAAGCAGGTTTGCTCAGGTTTGTGTGATGCTTAGCAATGCTTAGCTAAGCGCAAACAAGCGCACACTCACGCAAACCCGCTAACTACTGCTTAATAGTGCTTACTCCCGCTAACCCCCGCGCTCATTTCTTTGAAGGAAAAGAAAAATGGGGAGATAGGAAAGTGGTGAAAAAGGGGCACAAAGAAGGAAAGACAGTATGGAAAGTAGCTCAGGATGTGCAGAATAGGTGTAGGGAAGGTCCATAGCTGCCCATTTCTTTAACAGCAACAGCTGTGCATATGGAATACATTTGGAGGTAGATATGAAACCTTCAACCCCTGAGAGAAGGGTGAGGACAACAAAGTATGTTGTAATGCCAATTAAATTACGTTTTATGCGTCCAGTAGACATGTACAAAATGGGCAGCTATGTATGGGGCATCATTTTTTGGGAGCAGATTGTCCTTTTTTTTTTTTCAGGTGAGAGTGGAATGTAGGGTAGGGGAAGTAGGTATATTTGGGGAGGTAGGTTGGGGAGGTAAACAGACAAGACAAACAAGACGCATACAGACGCAGACACATGTGGAGGGTGAACACCTTTGATGGGGAGGGATGTTTGGAAATCGCAAGCCCATGAGCCCACAGATGGAAACAGTGGGACTGAGGTCCCCACCCATGGGCAGTCACCACTGCACCTTCACAGCCCAGAGGGTGGCTTTGCTTGGGGCTGTGTAGGAGGGGCATGCTGACCCGGGAGTTGTGCCACTCGTGCCTCAAGCTGACATAGATGTTCTGCAACAGAACGTTCAATCTCTCTACGCACCACAGCCTGGACCATACGAAGGGTGATAGGTGGCCCTCCTCCGCCCGTGCTTGCACGGGGGGGCTGAGCCCCATCCCCTGCAGTGCTTCCACCTGAAGTTGGCACAGGGCCAGCAGAGGGGGAGGTCCCAGGCTGGGCACCGGACCTTCTGGTGCCAGGTGCCATGGCCAGCTGAGGTGGGACAGGTGGGTCCGCTGGGACCGGCCTTCCCATACGAACTATGTTCTGGAGCGTTTAATAAAGATATGGGTTAGTAACAGTCAACAGCATTCCCAATTAGTTATAACAGCATGCAGAAGTATTCCCATTAACCCAACACAACAGATTTTCAACAGTTGAAAAGCAAGCATAACACATGCATATATAGAACAATAGTGGACATTACAACAGCATGCAGGTTGAATTGATGGCAACAGGCCACCAATATTGTGGTATTTTAATAGGGCACATGCATAGAAATAAATGCAAATATTTATAAACCAATAGGACATATGTCCCAACAAATGTTTTGAGATAAGACATACCGATTGAGGTGTGGAATTGCATTTTTTATGCACATACACTAGGGTGGAAAAGGATAGCTCAATTAACAACTTATATATCCTTCTAGTTTTCACTACATTCCTATTAACTGCAGTTATATGTCCCTTACATGTATTATTACACTACCCAATGTCCTTATATTGTGCAATTGCATTTTGCTAGAGCATTATATACATGAGCTGTATCTTACATACAAACTGTCCAAGATGCAGATGTTACTGCTACATAGTTTGAGAGTTGCTCACACACACTACTGCTAAGATGGTACACTGACAGCTCTATTTTCATATAATTATCTAGATATGTTCTGGTGAAAGTATCAGTTATATGTTAACAGCTCCCCACATTTGTGGCAGCACACTGACATTTCTGGGGAACGCAATACCAAGCTACTCATGTGCCAGATTAATCTGTACATGCTGGGCATGAGCCAACAGTTGAGGGCTGTAAATATGCATAAAAGCTACTGGCACTCCCTTCATCCACATTATATGGGCCTACCCAAGTGTGGGTTAACACTGCTTAATACAGCCTCACTATTTGTAAAATGCAACAGTACAACAACATATCAAAGAAAATGACACAGACGCACTCCAGGAATTATACATTTATTAAAAGATTATTACACCTTTATTTATTGGGTTAAAACACTTTTTGAAGGCTCTCTCATTTATTTTATATAACAGTACACGCAGAATGATTACTAACCTGCCTGATGACACAGCCTTTGCAACCTATCTTCATGGGCTTGCTAATTCATAGCCCGGACACCTGCAGCTGTGAAGTAAATGCAGTGATATTGAGACATACCTATCCATAGTATAGACAAGCATAGCAATTCTTAGCTACTTAATACAATGGCTACTTACTCAGTACTGGGGCATTAGGTATTGCATGGGACTCCTGGATCCACTGGTCCAGTTGATCCTCCTTACGTCGCTTCAGGTCAGAATAATGGTGCCTGACCTGCTCACCAGTCCGAGGAATGCCAGTGGCACTGGTGAGATCACGAGCAAGACTGTTCCAGGCCTCCATTTTATATTGGGTGCCCTGGTACTGGCCCCGCAGGAGTCTTTCCTCATGATTGTGGACAAGAAACCAAACCATTACTTTGGTCTCCTCAGTGCCCCAGTGTTGCGCTTGAAATCGAGTGCCTTCTCCAACACCGGCCATGCTGACTGCAGAAGGGAGCTACAACCAGTTATGGCAAATATTCCCACTTGTGTTGCTTAAATATGCCTCATTTCCCACACTTATTTGTGATTGGCCAGTTTTGGAAAAACTCAGCTGTAGGCACATCTGCTTAGCTGATGTTGGCAATGTTTAATATTTATTTGATAGATATGTGGCTGTTGAAAGTGCATGGTTATGAAATGCTGTCATGGCTTAGTGGTTATGTACTGTGACTATAGTGTACAGTATCCTGAGGTCGAGTCCTGTTACTGCTTTTTATTTTCCTACTGGCCAGATCTGAATGGTTAAGGTACAGTAAAGGAGGTGTGGTCATGTTTAGCCGACTTTGCTTAACTTTGCCCGACTTTGCCCACCGTTGCCCAACATTGCTCGATGTTGCCCGACGTTGCCCGATGTTGCGCTGGTTAGTGCGGTGTGCAGCTATGCACAGATACATTGCGCTTGTTAATGCTGTGCTCAGCTACGAGCAATTGGTTTTAAATATGCTAAATACTGCTAAAATGTGCTTAGCAGTGCTTTATATTGCTTAAAATAAGTTACTCTTGCCTCAGAATGCATAGCCATTTCACCTTCATATATATATATATATATATATATATATATATATATATATATATATATATATATATATATATATATATATATATATATATAATTCGTTCACTACTACATGTAACATTTGAATGCTTTTTACAAAACTTATACATGATAAATGTCAGGAAATATTTTTGTATACAGATTTCCAACAGAAAAATGAACGTGCTGTAGTGGGACTCGAACTGGGAATGCCTCCTCTTTGTGTGAAAGCTCTAACCAGTACGCTATTGCTATTTTGCTTAATTTGCATACTTTTTTCTTATTATCCTCTTCGGTATCTAAGCTGCTAACTGTAGCTAAGCAATGGGCAATTCCACGCAAACATGTGGGCAGCTATATCGGAAATAAAACAAAAAAAAAAAAATTTATTTTAATTTTTAAATTTGTACGAGGTTTAACATATGGGGGAGTGTAGTGTTACAATGTACACATGTGAGCAGACTCGCTCATGTAACTCGACATTTCTTGGGTTTTGTCAGTGCAGGGGCATGGATTTTTGGACTACTCGGCAGTCTGACACGCCCCCTACACTCATCCGCACTCGGTGTAAGCTTTAGAGTTGAGGCAGCGTGCCCTCATTAATATGCATGGTGCACTGCCGTCATACTCTTAGACTGGTGTTTCCGTGTAAGACTAATCTAGTCTTACATGGAAGATTAGTAAATCCTGGGGTGTGTAAGTAAAAATTCAGGAACATCTCTATTACATAGAACACAGAATAAATGTTAATGAATAGCAGAAGATTAAGCTATTTTAGACCCAGTCTAACTGGCTGAATTGTGACAACTAGAAATATTAGGATATGAAAGCAACAATAACAATATGCAAACACTTACCTGACTGATTTATTTAATTTCACTTCACATTTATTCATTTAATATTATGGTACTCAGCAAAACTTCACTTTCCTCAGCAAAAGTTCAGAAATACGTAAATGTGCACGCATTTAATTTTAATTGAGCAACTCTACTTTGTTGGCAATATTAGGCATTGAAACAGATATAGGGAGGGCAGAGTGGGGGACAGTTGTGTGGCTATAAGTTTTTAGGGTGTCATGCAGGTTGATAGTTTACAAGCTGTAATTACAGCAACAATTATGATTTCTATGGTGACAGCTGGGCAAACCTTGAAGCTCATCTTTTATTTTAAGTGTAGAAAAAAGTTACCAGGTTGTTGCATAGGGATTGGAGGTAAAATGGGCTCCAAATTCTGCCACCATTGCTAGGGGTACAAAAAGATGATTTAAAAAATAAAAAAATCATGGATAAAGCTAGGAGAATGGCAGTATACAAGTGGTGGCTATGAATTGTAAATGGGAGGGTTATTGAGGTTTAGTTAGTTTAAAGGTGGGTATTGACAGTATGATCATAGGTAATGGTTAAATTAGTATAACAGTCAGACAGTTAAATAACCAGTAACTTTAAGAACAGCACAGAAACATGGAAGGGTAAACAAGGAAAGCCAGATTTATTCACACAGTGATCTTTTCTGGTATCTCTGTATAAAAACCATTTAAATGATTACTTGCATCTGGATTGTACAGATAAATTACAGATTATACAATGGCCCCCCCATTAATATTCAAAAACGTGCACACTGATTGGCAGCATGCACATTGTAAATCTGAGATATAGTAATGGAAAAAGGTCCGGTCGCCTGGACTTTTTCCATTACTATAACTCTGTTTTTACAGCAACGGAGAACGCAAGATCTCCATTGCTTCACACTGTCTCACTATGTTAAACGAGTTTAACATAGCGAGACAGCTTTAAAAAAAGCAACGGAGATTCTCTGTTGCTTTCTTTAAAGCTGTCTCGCTATGTTAAATGAGTTTAACATAGCGAGACAGTTTGTAAAAAGCAGCAGAGATCTTGCTTTCTCTGTTGCTTTTTTCAAAACTGTCGCACTAGGTTAAATGGGTTTAACATAGCGAAACAGTTTGTAAAAAGCAACAGAGATCTTGCTTTCTCTGTTGCTTTTGCCCACAGCTCTGATGTACTGCGTGGACATATGCATGCGCAGTACATCAGAACTGCCGCAGAATACCAGACAGCTGTGGAAGGGCAGCAAGGAGGCATTATACAATGCCATTATTTAAGAAAAGTAATTATTTTTTTTCTTAAATAATGTCATTTATAATAATAACCACTTCTGGGTGTGGGTAATGCTGGATTTACCCACGGTTGGCTTTGTTTGCACCGGGCGCCCTCGTGACCAAACCACACCAACCGTGGGTAAATCCAGCATTACCCACACCCAGGCGTGGGTTATTGCTATATTAAATAATAGCTAGACCATTAGCATAGCCTCCGTTAGTATCATTACTATGTGAAATAGTTGGAATTTGTAAAATATTTTTAGCTTTGGCGCAACAATTTATGAAATATTGTGCTTAAAAGTAAAAGGGAATTGCAAAAAAGAGTTGGTTTCTTGGACTATAAGTCGATATCTTGTATTTTTATTTTTGATGTGAAGCATCATAACCTATTTTTTAATAAATAAAAAATCAGTAATGTAATAAAGTAATAGTTTATCAAACGTAAGCTATGAACTGTTAATGATCTGCTTACTTTAGTCCAGGGTTTGATTCCCTCAGCCTCAGTTTGTCTAGTGTGTGACTCGGACCAAGTCATTTAACCAGGCAAAGTTCCACATGAATTAGTGTTCGACCATTGTAAAAAAACAATAATTATGATCTGCGTAAAAACTACACAATTATCTGCCCATTTTGTCTTATTATATAAAAAATTTAAAAACTAAAAAAGAAAAAATAAACAGGATAGATAAGTTTGCTTACAAGCTATCTAATAAGAAATAATAATATTTCTTAAGAATGGGTTGTAAACTGTCAGACTGCTGTTTGAAAATATTTCACAGTTTACCAGTTGCCATTATAAGAAGCTGAGGGGGGTAACAGCTGAGTGGGTTGCTGCAGGCACCATATTCTCTTGCTGCAGCTCTGTGCAGCACACATCTGTAACAACGTTTTGAAGGCAACAGAAATGCTTTGAAACAGACAAGATATCACAGAAAATCAAGATAAACTAGAATGTTAAAGCCCTTTCAATGAACTTACATTGTTTTCTCTGGATATCCTCAAAAGGCTGTTTACTTTCTTCTAGCTGAATCACATAGAAAAATCAGAGAAATGGGAAGAACATATTTAGTCAAAAGAGTTCAAAGTGTTACATGTTTTATGTTTCTGGATGTCTGTTGCTTGATATACATACATATGTGTGCACACACACACACACATATATATGTATGTGTGTGTGTGTGTGTGTGTGTGTGTGTGTGTGTGTGTGTGTGTGTGTATACACATATATGCTTATATATATATGTATACATATATATATATATATATATATATATATATATATATATATATATATAGATGTATAGATATAAAGATCCATATTGTTACATCAAAGGATCAAAGGTACAAAACTTTGAACTGCATATTATCGCAACCTTATAATTGAATTTCAGCAAATTCAATATGTTTTACAGACATCATGGTGCAGTGGGGATTGGGAAATGTATCCTTTTTCCACTGGTTTGCCCTCTTGGAATTTGTGTATGTAATTAGTAGGGGGTGGGGTGCAGGTAGGGGCTTGGGTCCCTGCAAAAATGCAGGGCTTTGTTTTTTTTTGTTTTTGTTTTTTGTTTGTTTTTTGAAGCTACAGATCTTCAATTATACAGTCTCAATCATATGCAGTTTGTAGTTCCGTAACTTCGATGTAACAATATCAACCTATATATATAGATATGGCTCTAGGACTTTTGAAAGAAATGTTCAGAAGCCCGAATCCATTACCACCAAGCACACATTAACGAAAGAGCTTTCATCAAGAAAAGTGCTTTCATTAAAGTATATTAAAAAAAAACACAAACTCTACTTGAATGCAGGGGGGCAAGCCCCCCTGCACCCTCGATGTAGGGGGCTGTGCCCCCACACCCCCCTACTTTAATATTCTCACTCTGAGGTTGCACTACAGTGGGGAAAAGGGAATTTTTCCTTACCACACCGTAGTACGACTGGAACAACAAGCATACTTATGTGAAAGTGCTGCTTCGGTGGACAGCACTTTCGCGCAAGTATGCTCACCAAATTGGGATTTGGTGAAAGATGCAGTCGAGCATCTGTACGGATCCTATATACATGTATATATATATATATATATATATATATATATATATATATATATATATATATATATATATATATATATATATATATTGGTCTACTTTACATGATCGAACTTCCATATGTTCAACTTTTATATGGCCGAGACTATATGATCAAACATTTAAAAGTTCGAACATGTTAAAAAAAATAAAACAAAACAAAGAAAAGAAACTAAACATTTCTAGCAGGAAGGAAAGGACCCCTGCACCCTTCACCCTCCACATGGGGGGCTGCACCCCCCACCCACTATTTAAAAATACCAACTCCAAGAGCATACTACATTGCGGAAAAGGGACATCTTCCCGTTCCGCACTGCATGCAAATCTCCATTCGGACAGTTCGAACTTTTAAAAGTTCAATCATATGGTCTCGGCCATATGAAAGTCAAGCTTTTTAAAGTTCGATGATCTGAAGGGGACCATATATATATATATATATATATATATATATAAATAAAGAGAGAGAGAGAGAGAGAGAGAGAGGGAGAGAGTGAGAGATCATGCTGTAAGGAGTCATTCAACATGTTAAGAGTATTTACTTGTTGACAGCTTAAGATGTTGTGCTTGGTATTTTGTTTTTTAAAATATACAAGTGTGTAGTGGTGGATGGTTGTGTATGTATTCACTATAGACATATCACAGTGCCACTGTAGTAAACCATTTTAAAGTAACCGACAAACTACTTGTTATTCAGTGTAACAGCAAACACTTTCTTGTCACTGTCCATGTTTGATTTAACAAACCGTGTGGTGTCTTTGTGTCATCTGCATCACAGAGAGTGTCATTTTCTTTATTATAGAAGATCTTTTTACATAAAATTTTAAATTTAATTGCTAAAGAAGAACATGAGCAGATATCTCTACATGCGTGCACTGATATTCTGAAGTGGCCTAATACAGTGTAGGAAAGTAAACTGTGTTCACTTGCCTAATAGCAGTTTTAAACTACTGTTAAACTGAAGTGGGCACTATACCACTTAACAAAGAATGAGGAAGTAGCTAATGTGGTCGCAGTAAGAGTTAGCTTTATGTTCCTTGAGTTGAGCCAATAACACTTATCCTTAATGTTTCTGTCATACATATAACCTGAGAAGATATATTTTTACTTCCATTTAAGACTAATGGTGCTTGTATTCATTTATTGTGCTGTTCCTTTTAGCCATATAACAGGATAACACCCTCATCAGCTGAGAGGAAGTATACGCAGCTGTAGTTCATAAATTGCACTTTTAAGAGTGGTGATAGGATTGCTGCTTTGTAGAAGCAAACAAGAAATGGCATCAATACTGAAACTAAATAGACACTTGATCATTTGCTCTGGCTTTTACCTTGGAACAGGAGGCTTTTAGGAGGTTTAGTTTGAATTAGTTTCCCTGAAATGATGGCAGCTAAGTACTGATTGTGCATTATGTCATTCATCCAAGTTCCAAATGAAAAGACTGCTTTATACTTACTCATGTGTATTTACCTGGCTTGAATGGTTGACTGAGTGGTCATTGTCCATGGCAGTAGACAACAACCAACTGCATTATTTAGTCAATGTCTCTTCCAAATAGGATAGATGAATAATACATAAAAATGTGACCCGTCATATCACTTCAGGCTACTCCTTTCTGAGATTAATGTAGTCTACAGAACAAACAGGATATATGACAGAGTGTTGATTTATTTCTTGCTGTATCTAGTTTATATTTCATTGCCTTAGTGCAGCATCACCGAGTTCCATATGTTGTTAAGTTCAAAACTCTCTATTAATATATTATTTAATAGTCTATTTTTATTCACTGGGTGATTTAAATTCTATGACGTTCAAATGTCTTTTGTCAGAATTAAACATTTGTGCACTGACCCTCAGTGACCACACTAGTTGCTTTGCCTTGTTTATGTGTGTTTATTAGTGCAACAGCCATGTATATCAATATTCACAAATTAATACATATATATATATATATATATATATATGTATATATATATATATATATATATATATATATATATATATATATATACATACATATATATATATATATATATATATATATATACATATATATATATATATATAGATATAGATATAGATATATATACATACATATATATGTATACATATATACATCCATGTATTTATACATATATATATATATATATATATATATATATTTTTTTTACACAATGTTTCACTTGTCATCTTAGGCTCCATTATAGTATCTGCACATGCATTAGACGATCATGGATTTATTCTCTACATGCAGAATTACCTCTAGCCTATGACCCAACACCCTTGTCAACCATGCTTATATTAATTGTGTGAATTTGCCATATCTCACGCCTTCATGTCTGCATACTGCTGCTGCCTAAAATGCCTACTGTGGGCTAACTGTCCCTGACCACTGTCCCCTTCTTTGTGCCACGCATATTTCCAGTCGTGCCTTTCTTCACTGTAAAGGACAAGTGCCTTCTACCTCTGATACTGCCACAATGTATATAGTCAAGTAAGGTAGATGCAAATGCTAACAAGTCACTGCTTTTGCCCTGCATACATAAATATAGCTGTTACAAAAACAAGTGTTGCTCAATATAGGTGAATGCTGAGCTTTAGAATTAAAATACAATGACACAGTTAATGTGCTAAGCTGTACAGTGAAAGTGCCAGATGATATATGAAAAGACGTATCTGAAAGGTAATGTGCATCTCTTTGTGACTCTGTGAAAGGTAATGTGCATACCTTCAAGCAGATAACAGGACTTAACAAAGTGGGACTCCATTTGTGCCCACAACAAAATGTGTATATCTTTGAACACAGATTGTTTTTAATGAGCAGTTCTTATAACATGTTTCTTGGACAGTAATAAATCTTATCTATGGCAATTTTCCTATGAACAAAGTTAATGTGTGCCTCTTAGCAAGTTTTGTAACCAAATAGTTGCTGCTGGGATACTCCAGTTGCCATAAGGTGACATGATAAATGTATATCAGACATTTACCTCAAGTGTACTACATCACTTCCTTCATGTGATGGTGTATAGCATGTTCAAATGTATATGTGGTTCGCATCTACTGCAGATATGACAGCCAGCACTATGCAGCCATGCTATGAAATAGATGATTTCCTTGAAGTTCTGGAGACCATTGATTGCACCCATTTACATAAAGACCTGTCCAGCCCACATGAGCACCAATATGTCAGCTGTAAGAATTTCCATTCCATCAGCTGCAAGCTAATGTGCAACATGCAGTGTATTATATACATGTGTCTGCACATCATCCAGGCAGTTCTCATGGTTCCCACATCTGCTGCAAGGCTGAACTATACCGGTAATTTGTACGTAGTGACTTCCCACTGGGACATCTTATTGATGATGCTTGATATGCCCTGTAGTCATGGCTTATGACAACTATACTGCTATGGCATGTTGCTCTGGAAATGTGCTACAAGATATTGCTGTTTATACAATGTTAAGCAGTATTGCTGACTGCACAATGTTCCATGTTATGAAGTATTGCTGTCTGTACAATGCTACATAATGTGACGGTACACAAATAGCTAAATCAGAGCTCTGTCATTGGAGGACCAAAAAGATTGGAGCCAATAGCAGAGGAGGTGCTAGATTATTAGTCATGTGAGGAAATGCACACATGATAAAGCTATGCATGGCAGAGGTGAGCACATTACTCTGTGGTACTGGAAAAGAGGAAACTTCTAGTCCATAACTATGTGCATCAATAGACACAGTAAAGATAAAAACTGATGTGTGCAATACCTCACCCAGGCTATGCTGTTTACTAGCCATGCTGTGCATCAGATAACAGATATCACTTATCACTTATCCATCTAATACAGTAGTGTGTGAATGGCACTGTTGTCATCATTTGCACATTTGGTGCAAAGTGACAGAGATCAGCAATAGGCACATTGACAAAACAGGGAATAAGAACAAGGAAGGGTTAGAGTCATATAGCTGCATGATTGGTGATGCAGGCTATACAGTGCAGGAAGGGAGGGGGAAGTTCTTCCTGAGGGTGATAGGTGGTCATATGTAGTAGGTACTTGTTCGGTATGGGATACTGGGGTTACAGCTCCTGCAGACCTAAAAGTAATATTGAGACTTATAATAAGATGTTAGAACATTTGAGTGACTATGATAAATGTCTCAAACAAACTTAAGAAGAGTAAATTGTATTGTGATGTCAATGACTATAATAGTGGGCATATATTCTCCTGGCCAAAGGCGGCAAGCCTTGAGATAAATGAAAATGCATCTAAACCTTCAATGCATGCTAATGGGCATAGTAATGAAAACAAACATAATCTTTAAACCTCTGACCCACTCCCAGGTGTTGTTATCGTGACCAATCAGAGAACTGTAGAACAGGAGAGCTTTAATTTCATTTTTTTTCAGTCAAAGCAGTCACCCAATTGTAAATGAATGTTTTCAACTACTGCAGACTGCTTTCAAGCTACAATTACCTGAGAGATTAGAGAACAGAATGATAACAGCTTCCAGAGGAAGATCAAAAGGAAGAACAGAAGGAGTCAGAAGAAACTACATGGCTCAAAAACAAGAAGCTGTTCCAGCAACAGGAGGTGAATGATGATAATGTTATGCTTAATTTATAGAAATTGGTTTTGACTGAAGGTGGTGTCTTTGTTGCGTAAGGGCCTGCAATTTATTCTATGCTATAGTGACAAGTTAGAAGATGCACTGACTGATTTAAAACTGTTTGTTCATAATTTGAATCTAAAACTAATTTTAAAGACACACCAAGGCATGTTAATGTACTAAAGAGACCTAGTACTTTTATACCAATTACTACCCCAATTGTTACAGCTTTCCATGATGTGTGTCAAAAGCAGCTTTGAAAATGTTATGCTTATGGTAAGTTTGATAAAAAAATATAATTTAACTAAACTTGAGCAAAATGATTTGACTAGATTAAAGAATAATCCTGATGTAGTCATTAAGCAGGTGGGCCATTGTAATTTTAGACAAGAACATGTACATTCAATGTATGAATAGATTTTTGCAAGATGATAATGTGTTTAAGAAAATTAGTGTAAATAGGATAAATGATATTATTCATAGAGTTAACGCTTTTGTTTATGATTTACAAACATCTAATGATATAAGTTTTGATGTATTTAATTATTTATCAGTGTCACATCCTGTCACTCCCTCTTTATACGGTCTTCCTAAAATACATAAGGACATACAAGCTCCACCGATGAGACCCATCGTTTCAGGTAAAGGATTGGCCACTGAGTCTATGTCAGTTATACCTTGAACACATCTTCATTCCTTATTTGATTAGCACCAGAAGTTACATTAAAGATACTGGTGATTTTCTTGACAAAATGTTTAAATGGTATGAATGTAATGTACATGTAGAATATGTCTTTGTAACCTTGGATATAGTCTCTTTATTTACAGTTATACCTAATGGATGTGGCTTAGAGGCATTAAGACAGTTCCTGTGCCATAATACTGAGTTGACAGCAAGGAGTGTTGAAACTCTCTGTTTGCTACTTGAATTAGTTTTGGAAAATATTTTTTTGTGAAGAAGAAGAATTATATCATCAATTGTCTGAAGTTGCCATGGGAACGTCTGTAGCCAACACTTATGCCAATTTAGCTTTGAACCACTGGGAAACCCAGTATATGTTTGTCGTTAATATTTTTCTTGAGAAAAATTGCTTTTTATTCCTGCTTTGTGAATGATGTTCTTTTTTTTCATTTGGACAGGACAGTATGAAGATTTAGAAGCATTTGTGAATTATCTTGATACAACTACCAGTTTTCTTAAATTTAAAATGAGTTTCTCTAAAAAGGATTACTTTTTTGATATCTTCCTGAATAGAGAGAATGATAGTATTCATGCTAGTCTTCATAAGAAGGATGTCCAAGCTAATAGATATTTGCATAATATTAGCATGCATCCTCAACACATATTTAAAGGTATAGTCACAAGCCAATACCTAAGAGTCAGTAGGCTGAATACTAATGAACGATGATTTGTAAAATGAGTTTAGAGCCAGGGACTATGATCTCAAGCGTTATGCGGATGGTGAAAGAGAGGAGACAGCCAGACCCTATTTTGGTTATTAACAAATATTAAGAAGAATAAATCAAACAATGGCCCTGAAGGATATGTTACTAATTTTAACATCAGGATTAGTCAGGTTCTGGGCATTATTATGAATAATTGAACTATTCTGAGCCCCCACCCTGATATAGTTAATATTGTAGGCCAAACTCCTTTTTTCTTTTAAGAAACTTGAAACAGCAATTATGCTCTGAAGAAATGAATGTTGTTAAGAAATTGGCATGTACATTTAACAGTGGCACAGTTCCTTGCCTGAATTGTGTGAATTGTAAGAACACAGAAAATGATGTAATATTTAAACATCCAGTTACTTTCCAACTTTTTGAAGTGAGATGTTTTGCTGCATGTACTACAGAAAACGTAGTTTACTTAGCTACTTGTTTAGCATGTACTGCATTCTATATAAGAACATGTAGTAGGAGAATAAAAGATCAGGTTACAGAACATATGTCAGACATTAAAAGGAATGTGCAAACTAATAAATTGGCCAAACATTGTATGGATAATGGTAATACACATAAATTTAGTTTTAGGGTAGTTCAAAATGTTTATACAAAGAAGAGAAGGGGAGACATTAGTAATAAACTGGATATAGCTAAATATAGGTGGATACTTCCATTGAATGCAGATAAAGCCCCAGGACTAGATGCAGCTATAAGTATAAAACCAATTTTAATAGAAAAACAAATGAGATTGTATGGTTGTAAACACAAATTGCTAAAAACTCATTTCACTGAACTTCAGTTAGTATATATGGCACTGTGCAGAGTACTGTAAGGCAAATAAAAGGTATATGCCCTTTTCCCCACTGTAGTACGATCCTTGAGTTAGTATATATAGTTGGGGGGTGGGGGGCACAGCCCCCCACATTGGGAGGTGTGGGGGATGTACCCCCCCTACCTTGTTTGTTTTATATTTTATTTTACAAAACCTTCAAAACAATACATTTTATACAATAGACATGCATGGTTACAGCACCAATGACTAACTCTCTCCAGAAGACAATATGTACTCAAACTAACTGGGGGGCTATGCCCCCTCACCCCCAATGTTGGGGGCTGTGCCCCCACACACCCCAAACTATATATACTAACTCCAGGATCGCACTATATTGGGGAAAAGGGCATACAACTTTTACTTGCCTTATAGTACTGTACACAGTGCCATATATACTAACTTCAGTTCAGTGAAATGAGATTCAGCGAAATGAGCTTTCAGTAATTTGAGTTTTCAGCAAAGTGGTCAAGGTGAAATGAAATTCAGTGAAATGAGATTTAATGAAACAAAGTAGACCCACATATATATATATATATATATATATATATATATATATATATATATATATATATATATATATATATATATATATATAAAATGCATTTTTATATATCCTTTTTAATTTAAAGTTCAGAGTTTACTTTTAAATGTTTGTTAATTGATGTAGTTTTTTATTTGGTGGCTGTGTCTTTGAATTAGAGTATAAGTTACTATTAGTGTTACTTGAGTTTTATATCACACTGAGGAAGGGTTTTTTGTTCCCAAAAGCTTTGTGGATTTTTATCATTACTTCTGAATTAAATGTCTTCTGTTCCTGACATTGTCTAGCTTCATAATTCTGAACAATTGTTACTCAACTCATTCATCAGTTGTCTTGCTGCAGACATCAAATTAAGAAAAGTTGGGTTTGACCTTTTGTGCCACATCCCTAGGTCTTATGAAAATATCTAAAAATGGAAGCAGAGGGAGTTCTAAGCATTGAAACTACCGAGGTTTCATTGGGGAATAACTCTCCCTTCACCATCATTAAAATGGAGTGTCAAATTAAGTTTATGCACACACAGCTTGAACTCTAACAAATGCCCACCAAAGTTAATTTATGATATGGTAAGAATGTAAAATCTTTAAAAAACATTTCATCATACAAAGGGGTGATATTTAAATAACTGTAATTAGACAGTTTAAACTCCTGAAAACCATGAACAGTATAAACCCCAATAAAGTTAAAGGCACATCTATTCTATGTTTGCAGTGAGACACCTAAAGCGAGACCAACAAGCAAGAGATGATAGGGACAGTTGAAAGTCAGTGAGGATGATTTTTCAGAAACACAAGCACTCAGAAGATGATCCGCCAGATTGCAGAACAAAAAGACTGCCATGCAACAAAATGAAAAAGGGGGTGTGTCCATTGGAATTTTCAGTCTGGGAAGGAGGGCAACTCCCAACAAAGGACAGAAGAGCAAAAGCAGGGGCTGGCAATGGAACTAATGAACCTCAACTTCCCTGCCAACTGAGGAACTCTTCATGATTTTCAGGCCTGGATGTATGATGAGTTTCTAAATGTACTGCATAGCTTTGTTTGGATGTGAGTAAGTGTTAATTATTACTTTGTGCTTGGTATTTGAAATCCTTTTTTGTCTATGTGCACCATCAGTGATTTTCTGGTTTTAGTGTGATAATGGAGGTGGAATATACAAGTCTATGGGGTTTAGGGAGTTTGACTTCTATATGACAGGTTCAGAATGACCTGCCACCCTGAAAAAAATTTTTTGTTCAGTATTTTGTGGTTAAGTTTTATTTTGGTTGGCTTGAAGATAAATGGAAGCTGAACACTTGGTCAAACAGCAATTTGTTGGTCAGTATGTTTCGGTACAAAAGCAGATCAAATGCACTCTTTTATTTTTATAGGAAGAAGGTCTAAGATTTGCATTTCCGGAAAGTCAGTTGGGGTGGGAGCAAGTGGAAGTGTTTGTGTGTTCGGGTGGCAGTCGATAGACATAAGTGTGTGTGTGTGTGTGTGTGTGTGTGTGTGCATGCAAGCGTTTGTGTTTTAGGTTGAGAATCAGTAGAATTGTGTGTGTGTGTGTGTGTGTGTGTGTGTGTGTGTGTGTGTGTGTGTGTGTGTGTGTGTGTGTGTGTGTGTGTGTGAGTGTGTGCATGCGCATGCTAGTGTTTGTAGGTTAGTTTGATAGCAAAGACTGTGCAAGAAATTATATTTTTTGTTGTATATGCAAGTGTTTGAATGTGTTGGAGTTTGTGACTGAGTTTCCTGAATGCTGTTGTGTGGGTGTGTCTGAGTGTTTGGTGGCTAGGTTTAGAGAAATGGTTAGGCTATGGCATTGATTTAGTAATGTCTTTTGTTATGGTATGTGTGTCTTATTTCTGAGTGTCTTGTATTGCAGTACTGTTCAGTAAAGGGGGGGGGGGTTCCCATAAGTTATTATTTAGGATTAGGGTTCGGGATAGGAGTAGGGTTAGGTTTAGCAAGCATGACCACTTTACTCATGTGTGCTAACCCTAACCTTGCTATTGCCCATAACCCCACACTATATCATAGAAAAGTCCCTTTACCTAACAATAACTCTGCTCAGACAAATTTGGTCTCAAGGTAGTGCCAGGGTTAGGGATTACTGATCAGAAAAATAACCTGTCTGTGTTCCTTTTTCAACCATTTTTACTTACAATTTTTTTTTTGGTACCTTTGCTTTTCAAAGAACTGGCATCACCAGTTTGACTATCAATGTTTATGCACTTCAATATAAATTACTGTAATTATTTACATATATGTTGCTTGAACAATCAAACAACGTATCAAACATAAGCTAATCAAGCACAAGTGCTTAAAAACCCAAATAAAATAAATTAACAAATGTAAAGCAAACAAGCATTTTTTTACCAGAGGAGCAAGCCCTACTGCACATCATGCCACTCTTCTAACTAAATATACCATCTCCAATACCTCACCACAGTGGGGAAAGGGCAAATTCCCTGATCCCCTCTGTACAGTGATGTCACATACACAAAAAACTGCAATGTGTGATCAGCTGATTTTTGATCACATATACAAGATTTTTTTCCCTTCAATGACATGAACTTTTACAGAAGGTATGTATCTTATATATATATATATATATATATATATATATATATATATATATATATAAAAATAACACCAAATATGGTCAAATGTGCTTTTAGTCAACATGTGTTTTGTTGACACAATTTCGTAGACTAAGCTGATGGTCAACAGGTGTGTGAGATTGCACAGTCCATGGGGTCAGGGAATATGTCCTTTCCTTATCTGGTCAACAGGTGTGTGAGACTGCACAGTCCATGGGGTCAAGGGAATATGTCCTTTCCTTATCAAGCTCAGAGCTAGTGCATATAATTAGTTTCATTTGGCACATGTGTAGTTACTTGTCAACTGAACAAAATTAATAACTCAAAACTTATAAAAACAAAAAAGGCGAAAACAAGACGATAGTCAATTGACTATTCCGAAAGCGCTCATTTTATTAAATTCCGTTTGCACTGTCTCCGTCTTGTTTTCGCCTTTTTTGTTTTTATTAGTTACTTGTCAACATTTGCCTTGTCATTGAATTTTTTCAAAATTAGCAATGCCAATGCTAATTATATTTAGTAGACTGATATCTATCTATCTATCTATACACACAAGAAAAAACTAGCCAAGCTAGAGTTTTCATTGTGTGATACCTTAAATCTCCTTTAATAGAGGCCCGTGGGATAAATGCAAATGACTCATTAAGAACAGCATTATTGATCACATCATTGACACCATTAACCAGGTGAACACAGTAAAACATACAGCAGGTTTGGCTTATACATACCACTTGTATGTGCATTTATAAGGTTGATGCAGACTGGCCTAGGAATGGGAAAAAGGGGACGGTATTAATGTAGGAAAACAATAGAATTAACAGCATGGACAATTATGATTCATAATTAATAGCACACCATTGACAGAGTCCTACTGTGGACAGGTTGTGGGTTGTAGTGTGAATCCTGCATTGGGAAAGCAAAGGGGAAAACAGCACATTCATGCATTTAACAAAAACAATACTGACAGCAACAAATATATAACACAGTAACACATGCTGCAAATACTCATGGGATGGACATTGCACCTGTACACCAGACTGGTCTGTGTTAAAAAAGACTGACATAAATGTCATTTATCACATGCATGCCACACATTGATGCAAGCTTTGATAATTTTGCTGTAACATACCTGGTCTGTCTGAACTTGTACCTGTATGGCTTGGGCCTCCATTGGATGTACCTGTAGCATACAATGTTAAGGAAATAAGAATATGACAGTAAACAGCAGTGCTATGAAACAAGACTAAGGTAATAACAGGTATCTATCATAGTAACAGTATGGAGACACTCACCTGCCATTCCCTGGTTTACTCCCTAAGTAGATGGACCTGTGAATATTAATGCAAAAAACATTGCACATATTGTTTGGCAAGCTCTGTCTGTACTTCTGTTGTATCAAAATATGTCATTAGATTTACATTCATCATCCTCAGCCTGAGTGGATGTGTGTGAATGTCTTAATTCTGTTGCTGTATATCAAAAATAACAATACATGAATATGCATGTTTCAGATATATGCAGTGATTGTCACTATACCCAGCCATACAAAGGAAAGAAGGACATACATTTTCAGCTTGGACCTCCAGCTTTAATCCCACCATTTTGTATGTATCACTCTCCTCTTGCTGTTTGCAGTCAGGCTAGAAATATTGTGATGTTATCGGTGGGAGTCAAAACTGGTACACCACCGGTGGCATTCCTTGATCATCCGTAGCATCATAAAATGCTGGCTGCATGAAGGATCATATCTAAGTAGCTCCATCTACAGGTATCAGAGGATTGGTTGTGACCTCCAGTTGCATTTATCATGTTGGTGAGGTCAGTCCGGATTTCATATGTCCAAACTATATACCAGAACGGCCAAGGAGTATCCGTCCATGTTGCTAGAGAGCATCAATTATAATTTCATTTTCCTGGAGGAAGAAGTTGTTACCCCTAGGATGGTTGTCCATCTGAAAGACAGCGATATGCATGATTATGTTCCTGTGTGAGCCTATTTAAGCAGCTGAGTCTGTGGACATCATATGTCCACATAAACAGTATGCATTCCTGTGCAATGCTACGCTCTGTATAACACTGTCTACGGCAAATACTAACATGACAAATAAAAAGTAACAAGAATGCCTTCATATAACACATTTGTAAAATGAACATAACTTGCAATGTCTTTAGAATTCACTAGTGGAATTAGAACCCATCATGCTACATATATGTTGATAGAAGGTCCAAAGACAACAGCATCATGTCACAGGAGTCTACATCAATTTCAAATGGTAATAGTACAGAAAATAACTATTGAACAACTTACAGAAAGTGTTGGAAAACTTCAAGATCCATAGGCAGGCTGCAGATAGTACAGATCCTTTGTATATTGATCCAGTAATATTAAAACCTTTGTTAAGAAGCATCATTGAGGAAATATCCATGACAGCAAAATCCCAGGTTTAAACAGTTTTGTGAGGAAACATTTATTAAGAAACCTAAGTGTTATCAACATAACATAGTACAAATGTATTGTGGCAGAATGCATAGGTTTTCATAGTTACACCACAAAGTGCAAGGAATTACCAGTAAGAATTGCAGATGATCTATAAATCTGCCTCTAGACATTGTACACATTTGCAATGTAAGCCTGTCTATCCAGCTGCATATGGGAGTGAAATCAATTATTTAAAATAGCAACACCTGCATGCATAAATTCAGCAAACATCACTCTAGTAACTTATTACAACTTCTGTTAAAGATCACATTTTCAATTAAAATTAATTTAAACACATACCTTTGAAAATTACTGACTTGAACAGGTGTAATAACCACAGCAACAGAAATGGTACCAATTGCCAATGTCTATCTCACTCAGAATCACAGAAACAAAGTGCAAATAATTTGCACCCACCTTTAAGTATCATCTGTGCCTTACATAATTAATGAGGTTCATCAAATTCAAGGTTTTGGAATCATGTTTGTGGATCTTTGTATAAAATGGCTTGATGATGTACTGTGTAAATACCCAATAGATATCAATAAATGGTATGTGTGGCATGTGCCCGTTATCTGCCAATGATCTGATAAAATAACATCAGCACCACTTTCAAATATTTAATTTGATACATTTACTGATCAGACCATTGCTAACTGCAGACAGAGTGGTACCTCAGTAAGCATTTCTCTGTGTTTTTATTTTTCTGAGTTCTTTGTCTTGTGGATCATGATGGCTACTTCAAGGAAGATGAGACAAGTTCTTGCACCTGACCAGACTGACAAGGATACAAGCCAGATGCTGACTGTGTATGCCATACTGGAGCAGAGGATGAAAGCCAGATCCAGGAATTTCGAAACGATGGATGTATGGAACCAGATCATAAGGGAGCAGAGAGGTACAAAGATCTACTGCACTGGAGTGGAGGTTTGCTATCACTATGAAGACCTGTATCTGAATGACACAAAAGTGCTATAAAGGAGGATCACTGAGGTGCAGAAGCAGTCTACATATCCCTACAGTAAGTGTCAATTAGTACACAGTATGACGTTGTCCTGTTCGATTCTCAGCTAAAGCATCTTTTGTGCGGAGACATGCGTGAATGGGCGTACCTTCGTTGAAGGTCATGCGTCAGAGCTGGCAACTCGGTACGTAAAAATCTACTTCCAATCATTAGCAGACCGGAGTTCCGCTGTGGCGATCCCTAGCCGGGAAAAGCCAAAAGATACAACATACAACAACCCAAGCATTCCTACAGAATATACCTATATATCTCTGTGCAATACTTATCAGATATATGTTTCTTATAACCATTTAGCTGCTGCTGTGACAACTAGCTGATGGGGATAATTAAGGTGACTCTGTAACTGCAGTTCTTTTAACTGTGGGTTCTATTTTCATGCTGTTCCAATTATTTATTAATGTTTATAACATCCATAATTATGATCGTTGTAGATGTACATATGTTTTGCAACATCTAATGACATTATTTCACATCACTACTATCCTCGTGCACTACGCCTATAGCGCCTAAGCTGTGGATGACTGCGCACTTTGCAGTTTTCTATTACAGTACCACAGTATCGCCAGCTTGGTAATTGCAGTTCTTTTACGTGTATGTTCTATTCCCATGCTGTTCATTTATTTAATAATGTTTATAATTTCCATACTTATGACCTCTGTAGATGTGCATATGTTTTACAACACATAACGAGATTATTTCACATTGCCATTGTCCTTGGACACTACTGATTCCTATAGCGCCTAAACTGTGGATGAATGTGCACTTCATAGTTTTCCATTACAGTTCCACAGTATCACCACTGCACTGTTATACATGATACAAACCAATACATAACTTCTTTAATTCATTCCTCCTAATAAAGTACACATACATGTTTATTTAAGACAAAAAGAAATGCCTGTCGACTGCTTAAACATGTGTTTTCAGTTATGTGTTGATAGCTTTTATTTCTTTATAATAAAATGTCTAATAAGTATTTGCAGTTACTGTATTCATCTGTTCATTACAGGAATTCTAATAAACCCCTGTAGTATTTGGTTTTTCAAAATGAAACTCCTGCTCTCTGTTAGCTTGGTCTGTAAGGCAAGTAGACACTATCCCCCAGATTCTGTATGCCTTGCATGGTGTGCAGGATCAGTGCAGGACCTCTAGCAGGCAATATGTCTGCCGTGTGATCCAGGAACAGCCTGCAGGGGTGTGCACAAGTGTTCCTGCACTAGTTCTGCACGGACTAAGCCCCTGTATGCAAATCACCCCATTTGCAGGAGAAATCCATGCAAATTAGGTGAATTTGCGATCCAGGAAGCTTGCAACCAACCATGCAGGGCTAGTGCACTCTGCAGAAATGTACTTGGTTAGTAACCAAGTACATTTCTGCAAAAATCAAAACAGAGCCGTGACAGCTCCAAATAAAGGTTGCATATCAGTCGGAAAGCATGCCAATGGCCAAGTATAAATACATTGGCATTGCAAACAACATAAAAAATAAAAAAATCAACTTTTTATTTTAGCCGATCTTAGCTGTTTAAGAGTAGGGCAGTGGCATGCAAATGTTATCGGAGGGGGGGGGATAACAAAATAAACCTAAAATAAGCATTCTAACTAAAGTCACTATTCTGCCACGCAAGTCAATGACATGCAGAAGACAACATGGCCAGTGAGTAGTGGTTGCTAAGGGTTGAGGCTCAGTGTGAGACATGTAACTATGCATTAGCAGGCAATCCTATGCAAATGAGGGAAATTTTAGTGGATCCCAGTTTTCCCCAGCATGCTAGTCAGGTCCCAACAGTGTAAGAGTAGGAATAGCTTGGTGCAAGCCTAGGAGTTAGCTGACATCATGGTGGGGTGTCAGGCATACTGTAAGTGGATTGGAGCCCTGTGACTCGGGTTTGCTGGGTGTGTCTGAATCTGCCTAGCACTCTTTGCATTGCCTAAGCAGGTGTGCATGCTGCACACTGGGTTTTAAAGGAAGGAAAAAAAGTTAAACCAAAAATAGTTGCACATTTGAGCACTCTGTTTGTGTGGCGTGCCCCCAGGCTTAAACAGGAAGGCAATGGGAAGGGAAAACAGCAGTAGGAAGGTAATCAAGGAGAACTAGCATAGCTGGCAGGTGAAATGTATCAGAATCAGCCAATTACACTGGCAGCAGACCAGCCCAGCGCAGAACACTACTATAAACTATGCAAACACCTTCCCCTCTGTTTTTTTCCCATACTCTACACCACTGGTGTATACAAGCAGGGAACTTTTAACAAATAAATCTACAAAATGAGAGGGGCTGCAGCAGGCAACATAAAACAACATGTGCAAGAAGCTGAGGGTGTTGAGGATGTGAATGATGCTGATAACCCACAGTGAGAAGATGGAGAAGAGTGTACAGACCCAGCGTAATCTACCAGGGGCTACATGAGCTGGAGATAGTGGAGCACTATAGGGTGGACAGGGATCTCCTACAGCAAATTGTTGAGCTGTGCTTGCCACACCTGAGACACCAAACTGACCAAGGAGAACCCATCCCAGTGGATATCAAGGTATGTGTAGGCCTAGGAATACTAGCCACAGGTACCTCCCAAAGCTCAACTGGGGATATCATGGGGATCTCACAGGCATTAGCATGCAGAGTATTCCACCAGTTTCTGGATGTCATGTCAGCACATGCCAGTGAGCACATATATTTCCTCAACACCCGTGAGGTGTTGGCCAGCAATATGTATTTCTTCCACCAAATAGCAGAATACTTTGAGGTAGTGGGTCCTATAGACTGCACACACATAAACATCAAAGCACCACCACCCGATGATCAGGGTAGGGCCTACATCAACCGCAGGGGCATCCCCTCCATCAACTGCCAGGTTGTCTGCGATGCCCAGGGCATTATAATCAATGTGTGTGCTCACTACCCTGGAAGCTATCACGATTCCCACATTTGACATCTAACGCAGCTGTACCAGAGATTTGCCAATGGGGACATCCCCTATGGTCACCTAGTGTGGGATGTTGGTTATACACTGGAGCCGTGGCTGATGACACCCATCAGAAATGCACACACACCTGAACAAGAATGCCATAATGAGGCACACGCACAGACCAGAACAATAATAAAGCATGTGTTTGGGATGCTCAAGTCATGGTTCCGGTGTCTGGACACATCCGGTGGAGTCTTGCAGTACTCACCAGTTACATGTACCCAAATTGTTATGGTATGTGCCATGCTACACAATATGGTCTTGCGAAAACAACTGCAGCAGGAACAGCACGGGGCAGGGCCACACAGCCCCCCACCAATGCCAAGGCCTGCACAGGCACAGAGTGACTCAGAGGAGGAACAGCCTGAGCCTTCCCAGTAGGCAGATGGATGCATGCCCAGTATGCCGAGGCCATGGCAAAGAGTCAACGCATAACACATACACTGACACAGTAGGGACCCAGGGAATGACACCTCTGTCTGACTCACACGTACGGTAAAAGGGATGCCAAATATGACACTACCTGTACTCAACCATGTATAGGGAGTGTACTATGTGGATCCAACATAGGTAGCCCTCCAGCACCATCCTCAATCCTGGTACACCCACAAGGTAAGTCAATCAACCTACCAATTGCCAAATGGAGTAGAATGTGTCGTTACCTGTATCTATGGTATGTATGTGAGCATTCAAGGGAATTGGGTGGCTGAATGTTATGGCAGCAGAGAGCAGACACCCATAATGGCACCATGACATCTGTAACACATACTGGAGTCACCATAGTAGCCAGTATTACACAGGGTGACAAAACCCACTGCAGGAAATTAGCTGGGTGACATATGTGTCCATATGACTCACACATGCCAGTCAGGGAGGTTCACATACCCAACAACAGTCTCAGCCAGCAGGGCAGGTGTAGACAAACCCAAACAGAGCCTGTGCTATGGCCTCTGAATGATGCCTATGGGTAACCCCCCCCCCCCCAGGCCTACACAGACTGCAGCAGGTCAGGCAGTGGATGTTATTTATGATGGTTAGGAAGTCAGACATTAATATGTAGGGTAGCCAAAGCTAAGACCTGTAGTACACTGATATGCCTCTAGTCAGTATGATAGGTTATAATACAAAATGAAATGGAGTACCTGGCATACCAGTACAGTCATAGCAAATGTGTGCATGTGCCAGATGTGCCCCCCCATCCTATGTAGATATGTAGAAACAGTAATTTGTGCCCCCCAATCCTGTGTAGAAATGTAGAAACAGTCAGGTGTGCCCCCAATCCTGTGTAGAAATGTAGCAATAGTCAGATGTACCCCCCAGTCCTGTGTAGAAATGTAGCAACAGTCAGGTGTGCCTCCCCCACTCCCATGTAGACATGTAGAAACAGTTAGGTGCGTTCCCCTCTGACTCCTGTGTAGAAATGTAATAACAGTCAGGTGTGCCCCCCCAATCCTGTGTAGAAATGTAAACACAATCAGGTGTGGCCCCCAACAACCCTATGTAGATATGTAGTAACAGTCAGGTGTGTGTCCCCACTCCCATGTAGACATGTAAAACAGTCAGGTGTGTCCCCCCAAATCCTGTGAAGAAATGTAATAACAGTCAGGTGTGCCCCCCAATCCTGTGTAGAAATGTAAACACAGTCAGGTGTGGCCCCCCACAACCCTATGTAGAAATGTAATAACAGTCAGGTGTGCCCCAACCACTCCCATATAGACATGTAAAACAGGTGTGTGTCCCCACAATCCTGTGTAGAAATGTAGTAACAATCAGGTGTGCCCCCCGCCCCACACGCCTATGTAGACATGTGGAAACAGACAGGTATGCCCCTTCCCCCAATCCAGTGTAGAAATGTAGTGACACTCAGGTCTGCCACCCCCAATCCTGTGTAGACATGTAGTAACATGTATGGGTAGGTATAATACGAGTGGAGCACAGATGGCCAGAGGTGGCCAAGGTAGCAGGATATGTTGTAGCATTTACACAATATGCAGGTCTGAGTGTGTTGGGATGGTGTGTGTTTCATAATGTTTGAGAGTGCTCAGTATTTATGCATGTTGAGGTAAGACCTAGCAGCCATTGCCCAATACTGATGATAACAGGGCCAAGCTCTCATGACTACAGTGCCAAAGACAATCCCCAGCAGTATAACACATGCAAGCAGTAAGCCATTGTAAATGTATGGTGGTAATATGTGTCACCATCTAAAAGACTGACATGGCATGGCTGTTGAGCTAGATATACAACCAGTACACAGGGGAAAGTACCCCAGACATACAGTATATATTGTGCCACTGTGAAATGGTGACACCCTTGGATATGTACATATAGGTATGCATCACAGTAACAGAACATGTAGTAGGGGATACTGGTGATGTCTGCCTGAACACCTGCATATCACAAAGGAGGTAGGACTGATGTATTGGGAATCAGCTGATGTACCCACACATGCCAGCATAACTGTAATGCCCCATGCATATCTGTATGTCAGATGCAAGTAGTATCCATAGCACACATGCAACCAGCCATGCAAACACCACCCCAGGCACCACTCTGGCAATATCTCTGCTGTGGGGAATGGGTACAGTACGACCCCACCTGTATATGGCAATAGCAGATGACTGCAACATGCAGAGCAGGTGTGCCATGCGGGTGTGTCCATAGCTGTAGGTAGCACCCTGCCAGCATCCACACCACCTGATCAAGACTGATAGAAGGTATTGGCATGAACAACTATCACATCTACCCTGTCTCCTCAGGGGAATATAATGTATGGTGGTCTGGAACTGTAGGACTGACAGAATGCAATGGCCTGCCACATCTGGCCTGCAACACCTAATGCACCACAGGTGCCTGCCAAAGGCGCGTGTCTCACACATACTGCCAATGCATGTTATGTCATACACACCCAAATAATAACATAACACACTCCATTTAAGCCATATGCAAGGCCATGTGGACAAACCACAGTAACATGTCCACCATGTCCCACTGCATGAACTGTGGACCAACATTAACACACACCTGTAATGTGGTGATACCCTTATGGAAAGTATCACAGAATGTATGCATAATGTACGGAGGAGGTTAGAATAACAGAGGGGGGTGTGGGAGCATGGGCAACATGGAATGTGCAGGGTCCAACAACAAGCTGTGTACACACTATCCCTGGCTGCAAACACATAAATGGGTGGCTACACACCTGCCCTACACCACAATTGAGTAAATGTCCTGAGCCATGGCCCCTGCCTCTGGCTAACATGTCCAAATCTGTACAGCTGTGAGGCATTGCCACAGAAAGATAGGGCCATATTGCCATGTTGATGGGCGGACAAGTATGGGATCCTCTGCCAGCACTGTACCAAGGTGCTGAACAGGATACACAAACCCAGCACCAAGTGTCTGCAACTCCCTCTCCAGAATGGCATAACTTGCCCACAATACCAGACACAGCTGCAGTCACCCTTGTCCCACAAGTTATTACTGTGAGTAAGAATGTCCACCTCACAGTACATGAGGACGGAAAACATCACTGTGTATAACAGTACACATGTCTGAACATCTCTGCTAACCGCAGTACTATGCAGCTGAAGCAGCACAGACACAATCACCTACAGTACACACTATCCCCTGCACAGTTGGTCCACATATTGCCAAATGATTGATGGATACCCTGCAGAACAGTATGCTACCGGTAGGTGTACAACACAAATGTCTGCACTGCAGTACAAACTACCTGGAATCGATCCACACATTCAATACAGAAGGGCATACTGGGCATTCTCACACACTTAGAGAAATGCGGCAATGTCAGCCAACAACATATCGAAAGATCATACTGGGCATGCTCACACAAACAAATGAAGGCCATATCTGCAAGCAACAGTGGACTAGACATATCTGGCATTTACAGAAAATTAGCTGGGCAGACACTCCTTAGCACTTTTGCTTTGCACACACACTGGATAGGAATACAGGAATATATCCAAGGGCAATACATTATAATAACCCAAAAGTAAATGTACACAGATGTGTGGAATAGAGTGACTGTCACAATGGGCCATCCACTATGAGGCCTGTCCCACCCAGCACACAGCAAAATGACTACAATCACATGAGGTTTGGATGACACTCACTTTTGACCTTAGTCACTGGTATCTGTCAGCATGATGGACT
This sequence comes from Protopterus annectens, assembly GCF_019279795.1. Lineage (NCBI taxonomy): Eukaryota > Metazoa > Chordata > Ceratodontiformes > Protopteridae > Protopterus > Protopterus annectens. The sequence goes on from NC_056745.1 coordinate 1,384,064,454, forward strand.
ATGTGTTGCAAGTGCAACATAACTGTACAATGAAGTAGTCATCTAGCAGCTGTATACATGTACCCATGGAATATAACCCTGTGTGTGCCTGCATGTGGTGTGTCAACCTCTAGATGAATGGGTTATGGCCCATGCACACACACTGCCCTCCCCATAGCTGTACTGTGACAAGCCTGCTGAGGTCATCCACTTTGAAATACACTCTTGTAAAAGGTGTATGCCAGTAATCTCTGTTGTGCTTCCTATAAATGAGTACTGCTGTTTCGTGATAAACCAGTTAGGTATGGGTTCTAATCCCAGACATGGCAAATGTGTGTATGTGTGTGTCTGTGTGTGTGTCTGTGTGTGTCTGTCTGTGTAGAGCAATGCTTTTTAGGCTAGTCACACTCACTACATTTCAAATGGTGCACTTTGTCAAGGCTTCTGATGTCATACACTGTGAAAAACACCTTTTGAAAAGCTATAGCCCAGTAATCTCCATGACACGTCCTATACCTGTGTACTGCTGTAGTGTAATAAACTAGTTAGGTAGGAATTCTAATCCCAGACAGGGCAATTGTGTGTGTGTGTGTGTGTGTGTGTGTGTGTGTGTGTGTGTGTGTGTGTGTGTGTGTGTGTGTGTATGTATGTGTGTCACCACCTGTGTAGAGCTATGCTTTTTAGGCTAATCACACTCACTGCAATCCAATTTCCCTACTGTGTCAGGGCTGCTGATGTCATACACTGTGAAATACACCTTTTGGAAAAATGTAGCCCAGTAATCTCCGTGGCATGTCCTATATCTGCATACTGCTGTATTGTAATAAACTAGTTAGGTAGGAGTTCTAATCCCAGACATGGCAACTCTGTGTGTGTCTCTGTCTGTGTAGGGAGCAATGCATTTTAACCTAGCCACACTCACTACAATTCAAATGCCCTACTTTGGCAATCCTGCTGATGTCATCCAATGTGAAATACACCTTTGGGGAAGGAGTACACCAGTAATCTCTATGGCACATCCTAGATCTGGATAGTGCTGTAGTGTAATAAACTAGTTAGGTAGGAGTTCTAATCCCAGACATGACAGGTGTGTGTGTGTGTGTGTGTGTGTGTGTGTGTGTGTGTGTGTGTGTGTGTGTGTGTGTGTGTGTATGTGTGTGTCTGTTTATTTTATTTTATTTATTTATTTTATTTTACATTTGTTGACCGGGATAGTCCGACTGGATGCATGTCCATTTTCAGCGGAGGCCCGGAGAAAACTCAAGGGTAAGCAGATACAGCATTACATAATACCAGCATTACATATTACAAGCAGACTATTTACAGAGATTACATAAGTAAGCAAGTTAAACAAAGTTCCACAGGTTACAGTTAATCCTGAGCACAAGTCAGGATTAAATTAAATTACATAGTAAACTTGTTAACAGATTTTTACACATTCTAGAGAGAGTTAGCTAGGCTTGATACATTGACATATCCAGTTAAGTGACAAATGTTGTTTGAGTCTAGTTTTAAATTGACCTAAGGAGGAAATTAAGGTAATATCAGCTGGAAGAGAGTTCCAGGATCTACTTACAGAGTTTGCAAAGAGAGAATCACCGGCTGTGTTATTAATTTTGCTAGTCTGAATTAGTAGTTTGTTAGAGGATTGAAGCGGTCTAGGATTGTTATAGGGGGTGATAATATTTTTAAGTGCAGGAGTATTGTCCGGATTATAGAGGATTTTATAGGCCATAATCAATTGGTTATACTGGATTAGGCTGGGTAGTTCAAGCCACCCAAGCTGATTTAGATTGATGCAATGATGTGTCCTAAAAGGCAGCCCAGTGGCAAACCTGGCAATGTGGTTGTAGCAAATTGAGAGTTTGTTAAGGACAGTCTTGTTTAAATTCGAGAGTAGAGGGGGTGCATACAGAAGGGTTGAAAGAAGGTGAGATCGAGCTATGGCAATTTTAGCTGGAGGGGTTAGGAAGGCTTTTATTCTGTAAAGTGACCCTAGTTTTTTTATTGATGGTTTTGATAGTTTGGTTAACATGTAGGTCAAATTTTAGGTTATTGTCTATGATGACACCTAATAGTTTTGTAGATGGGTCAGGGGAGATTATTGTGCCATCATTTGATTTTATGGTGAAGGTGAAAGTGGTAGACCTACATGTTGGTGAAAGTAACAGCATTTTAGTTTTTTGGGGATTTAGGATCAGACGATGTTCTGAAAGCCAGTTTTCTATTGTATTAAAGGTGGTCTGGGTAGCTGACCATAACTCTACTGGAGATGTGGCTGAGCAAATCAGAGTAGAGTCATCAGCATATTGGATACAGCTGACTTTTGGGATGACAGTATAAAGGTCGTTAATGAAGATGGAGAACAGCAAGGGCCCTAGTATAGAGCCTTGTGGTACTCCAAGGGTGTTAGATAGAAGGTTAGAGAGTTTGTTCTGCCAGAGGACAGCCTGCTGTCGACCATTTAGGTAGGATTGAAACCACTAGATGGCTGCAGTATCTAGACAGAATGTTTGCAGGGTGTGGATTAAAAGTTGGTGATCAACCATATTGAATGCCTTGGAAAGATCCAAAAAGAGGGCTGAGGATATATAATTATTGTTGCGATTAAGGTTTATGGTGTTAGTAAAAGCTAGGAAGGCTGAAGCAGTGCTGTGATGGGGACGGAAGCCATGCTGAGTATCTGCCATAAGGCGATTTTGGGTTAGGTGGTGCATGAGTTGTCTATGAATACATTTTTCCATAATCTTTGCAAGTGGAGAGAGTATAGCTATTGGCCTATAATTGGAGAATTCAGTAGAGCTACCTCCTTTGTGAAGTGGGATTACATAGGATATTTTCCAGATGGTGGGAATTTTAGCTTCTACTATGGTTCGATTGATTAGTATTGAGACGGGGTCTGTTTGTAACTCATATCCTGTGTGGAGGTGGTTGTGGGTGTGTAACAACTGGGCTCAATGTGGAGCGGGTTTTGCAAATTTCTTATATGGTGGCCCTAGTATATATTACAATGTCCACCATACAGGGATAACAGATGTGAAATACCTGAGAGGCTGGGATGCAAACCCATTCCCATACATGTGACATCAAGGCCAGGCAAACAAATTTAGCAACCCTACTATTACCCAGAGAACAATCTCAACCCATGTCTCATACACACACACACACACACACACACACACACACACACACTTGTCTAGGCAACAGCCACTATGTTGGTAGTACCCTGCATATTGCCCACTGATAGTAACTATGGTGTGATTGCAGTGGGCTGCAGAGGGCATGACACCTTGTCCATCTGTCCAATAGGCATGTACATGCCAACAGTGCACCTTCCCCATGTTCCCCACTGGACACCTGCAACACCTGTGGTGCCATCAAATGTGACCCACAAAGGATATACCATGCCTGAAAACATACCCTGTATGGACAGATGCCACTGACACCAGGGAATGCCAGTATCATGCTAGCAATGTAGGTGCAGGGTAAACCTGCTGTCCTTTACCAGTTCCCACCACATGAGGCCAGGACTGGCACACCTGATGATAATCTGTGTACACAACATGAGCCAGACACCCCAGGTACAGTCACACATGTCATTGTACATGCATGTGGGAGGTGTTCACATCCCAGACACCGTCCATGTCATGGACTAAGGAACACATACATGGCAAGCAATGCACAGCATTGGCCACACACAATAGTCACCCAGGTGACTGGATGGTAAATACAATACCCACCTGTGTGGGCAAATCCTGAAACTACACCCCTGAGCCACAATGCAGACCAGAGTCACGTTGGCTGATGACAAGGTATACCCTTCACCTAGCCTTGTATAGCTGTCTGGCACAGTTGGTTGCTATCCACCCATGAAGCAATGCACCCATGCATGTCAGTACTGGCACCCTGTTTGTGTGTGTGTTGCATGATGTGTATGATCACAGTCACACTCACTACAACCTCCACTGGCATACTGAAGCATGCTGTCCAATGTCAGACACCTCCACATACCCTTTGCTCATACAACCTCTGTATGACCCCTGTGGTGCATGTGATATATGTACAGTAATGTGTTGTGGCAATCTCACTAGGGATGAGTTGTATTCCTGGCCCTGCCATGTGTGTCAATGTGTGTATGTGTCCCCGTGAGTGTGTGGCTGTGTTGATACTGACACTGGTTCATGCAGACAGGCACTTGTACTACACCTACCATAATGCTACCATATCCCTGTTGCAGATGCCACTCACCATCGCATACATGTTTTGAGGGCTCCTGAACATGTAACCTATGTGGCACATCTGATAACTGCATAGAAATGTGATAGCACTACATATTCATCAGGGGTTTGATACCCTGTGCCGGTAGATGTGTGACACAAACATGCTTAAGTTTTACTCTCCCACCCCTCCCTGACTTTACTTTGCCTCTGTCTGCATCTCTCACTCACTCTCTGGTGGATGTGGAGATTTACACCTGCTTTGCTTAGGCTGCAGCATGTATATTGTAAGTGATGCTCACGATCAGCTGATGGCCTCTGCATGAATTGCAGCCCTCCTCTAGCTGATTGCAGTGTAACAGCTGTGGTAACATTCCCATAGCCGATTGCATGGAAACACACTCCAATATCTAGGAACTTCATGTTGGTGTTGGGCTTTTTCATTCACTGTGAGCAGGAACTAGATCTGTTTGGCAAACAGCATAGCAGATAGATTGGGGATTTACCTCTAACAACATACACTGTGGAAACAGGTCAACACACAGGAGGGGGATGTGCCTGACTTGACTGCAGACTGTAAGTGCTGCTATACTGCAATTGGAGTAATGTTGGTTTAACAGCGTGTGTGTGGATATGGCTGTCCTACTTGTTTTAATACCTGTCATGTCAGTGCTATGTTTATGAAGAAATCCCCATCAGTAGGGTCATGTGCAGACTGGGCAGTGTGTGGTGCCTTATGTTTTTTGTGTTACCCACAGAGCACCTATCTGTGAACTGCAGAAGGTAGTGAGAGGATTGCAGTCTGTAGATGGTGACAGCCGTGAGAGTTACTGACTTCATTTCCCTCATAGAACATATGTTGCAACAAACCCTGTTACAACAGTAAATGTATGAGGTTATCATAGCAACATGTCAATAATGGCCCTGTGTTTGTGCCTCCAGCCACAACTCTGCCAACCTTTGTACAGATGTCCTGGAGTAAGAGGTGCATTTGTGCTGTACACCATATTTATTGACATCATATCTGATAACAGGCCAGTGAGATATCAGACTAATACACATGTTATGTATAGTAGGGGTTATATTTGATAACATAACCTGGATATTCTGTGGTTATGTGTACTTATGGTGATTGTCAACAGTGTGTGTATTGTTAATATGTACCTTGGCCTGTGTACAGACTGTGGTAGCTGTCATTGTTCTTCATCCTGTTCTATCTGATGTTACATGCTGCTCCACTGTATGTTACCCTATTGGCTTACATGTCTGTAGGGCCAAACACACTCATGTTCCATACCACATACAGGCAGCAGACCACACTGTGTAGTGGCCCAGTATATGTAGGGTTAGTATGTGAGTGGCACATATAAGGATGGTGTTGAACAGATAGTCCATGAACTGTAATAGTACGCTAGCTTACCATATGTGGCTGTGTTCACATTGGTTGTGGTTATGCACTTTCACACAGATGTCCGTTACTCTGTGCTGTGACATGCCTGTAGAGCCTACTATATATGCAGGTACATGTGTATTCCCCCATAGGAAATGTAGGCCAGTGTTGAGACAGTCTGCCTGTAGGCTGCACAGTGCTTTATTACATGCCTAGCAGCTTAGTGTACTTACTCAGTGAGATGTCAGGTCAAGATACTTGCTAGATGTACTGCTGCTGGGCCACCATAACAGTCATGTATGTCAAACAAAGCAGTGGGATGCTGTACAGATGTATGTCAATAACTAGTGGGTAGTATATGGCCATGGTACCTCTGTACCAGCAGTTATTATGTGTCAGGACAGACAGGAGTGTGTGAATGCATAACCTATGGGGGCATATGCATACCGGTAGTTACGTGTTATATCCATCTACATGGCTGTTAACATCCACATTGTCAGGCCTGATCCAAATGTCTTGCACTAAGGGGTTCTGTGTATACCTGTGTACTGTCCAGAGTGTGCCAGACTGTCCACATATATTGGACATATCTCTGCTGTAGTCCACAGGAGCATTACTGTGCTAGCAGTGGTACTGTACTATGATATCCTTAGGATGTCTGTCAGTAACCAGTGGTGCACATGTTAAAAGCAGATGTAACCCCCGACACACACCATGTCTGTAAAGACAATCCCTGTTACAGTAGCAATAGTCTACAAATATATCTAGAATACATACCTGACATCCCCTTGCACTACGAAGTTGGGACTATTGGAGCTGAAGTAGGGTTCTACTCCATGTTCAGGACATATGGTGAACATATATGTATCTCTAATTATCCATATATCTATATAGATATATACACATGTAAATATCGACATATATAGATGGATATGTATATGTACATTTATATACCTATAAACACTCAGATATGTACATATACAGAGCAGTATATTTCACATATACAGATAGAGATACATATGCACATATAGTTGTACATATCTACATATATACCAACATAACTAGGCATAACTGTACACATAGGATGTGCATACATATATAGCTATATATACATACATTTATATATACATATATCTATATACATATATGTACATATATACATATATGTGTATATATATATATATATATATATATATATATATATATATATATATATATATATATATGTGTGTGTGTGTGTGTGTGTGTGTGTGTATAATATATATATATATATATATATATATATATATACACATATATAAATATATATGTACATACGAAGGGATGTACACGTGACCATATATAAGTAGCAAAATACAGATGTGTATACAGACATATGTATGAGTATACATGTGTATTTACATGTAGACATATATAGACCCATTATATGTATACAACCATATTCCTTTCATGTGTAAACCTCACGGTTGTGTATACCCTCCCAGATGTATCTCACCGTATGTATCTGCTATGTGTACATTATGATAAAACAACGTATGTGATGCAACAGTCATATTAATAACAATGACTACACAATTTAGGACGTAAAGGCAATTGTTCAATACTACTCAATAGTGACAGCTATATTGGTAAAACAACAGCTGTCTTCACAGTGGTCATGGCGTAGTGGGGAAGTTTTGTGAGTGTAGTGTACAGGGTCCTGGGTTCAAGACCTGCAAGGACTGTTCATTTTGTTTCTGGGCAGAACAAGGGCTGTTGGAGACAGAGTGGTTAAGGCAGTTTTGAGCATCTTTAAAAAGGGTTTGCTCGGGTTTGCGCTAAGCTAAGCAGTGCTAAGTTATGGGTAAATGTACGGGTGCTTACACAGTGTAGGCTTTGTTTACCAGTGTGCAAATCAGCTTAGCTTTTATATTGTACCAATGTTGAGACTTGCTAAGCATGGCTTAGCCCTGGTAACCAGGTCACACCACCCAGTCTGATAACATAGCAGGGTAATGACATCTGTAATAAGTGTTTGTAATGCCATGTATAATACATGCACCTATGTGCTGTCATTACAGTAGCAAGGGGTGTGAGTGTCATGTGTGGCACACAGATGTAAATGAGGCCTGTACAGCACTGTTATCCATGTGAATGTGTTACATACATGGGTAGTAGCCCAGGGTATGTGCTGTCACACTGGCATGTAGTGTATCATAGCAGTACTACTGTTGACAGTACTTACCCAGGCAAGTGCTGAGTGCTAAATGTTGAACTGACAACAGGCACACCTGCAGGCATAGCTGGACTCTGAGGCCTCCTTGTTGTATCCCTGGTGTGTGAGCAGTGTCACAGTATATAACCCTTACTGGGTAATGGCCCATCCTGTGGAATATAACTGTAGACTACCATCTGTACAGCACATGGTACTGAGGGTATCTGACATGTAGTTATGGCATACATATTGTTGTAAGATGTCTATCTGTCAATACACTCATGATACTGCATAGCTACTTGCCAAGCTGATGACTGTCAGTTTGTATATAGATGTGCAGATGGCAGGTATCCAGCTGGGATATGTGCAGGCAACCTGAGCTTGATTGATACTGACTTGTCTGCCCAACTGTGTAAGAAGTGGCACATATAGGAGTTGTCACCCTGTACACACCACATGCCACAGGTACCTCCACTACACTATCACAGTCAACTGAACATGCTTGGGTACATACAGGTCACCATCACAGACAATAACCATGTGTTGTAATGCATGTTGCATGCATGTCAACTTGATCACCTTAGTGGCCATGTGCAGGAGGCACCTGGAGGATTGGCTGATGCATGTCATTCACACCCTGAGGGTCACAACAGTAGTTTCTTTTGATAGCTGCCCACTGCCACCTGACAGGTGGCAGGATAACACTGTACTCACAACCCCTACACAGCCCATCACCCCTTGGACAATAGCTAGGTAAACATCTATGACCACCTGCAGGGATGCACCCCTGTATTGACCCATGTGTATGTGCGCATGACTGAGTATAGCAGTGTCTGTTTGTTAGCACACTTGTACTTGGGAATTCCACGAGAGCCTTCACAACTGACTCAACACCCATTGCCATAGTTAGTTGTGGCTACTGCTGTATGGGACATTACATGTACCCTGTTAAGCTCAACCCCATACCAGCTACATGAGCCTTACAGTACCAGCACAACAGTGTTTTACAAATGGGGTGATAAGCATGGGATACCCATTGTGTTCTGGCATGTGTGTGGGTGTGTAGGTGTGCATGTCCATATATCTATAGGGGACAGCAGTCCGAGGCCACATACTCCTTTTACAATACCCATTGCCACACAGTAGTACAGATAGTGTTGTTGTTGCCCATAGGTGAGGCATGACAATGCAACACCTTACTATGCATGTGGTATGTGCATGAGATGCAGATCCCTGTAGTACCATGGTTGGGGTATACTATGGGTTGTATCGCAGTTGTGGCCAATTTGTATGGTGGGTGTGACAGAGTGTCATCATGGGTTTCAGGGAGTACAATATCTACTGGGGGATATGGGTGCTGTGTACACTGTCATTACACCAAGGTACACCTGGTATATGTCCCATGTACTACGTTATGGTTACCACTGTCACTATCAACCATACAGGTAACTTTTACCACAATTCAAGCCAGTTATGCAAGTGGTGTGCAGCCTACCTGTAACACATTAGACAAACGGTCAGGTTAGTCAGCAGTGATAGACCCTGGTATCTCGGATGTGTGTCTGGCTGTTATGTGTCTGTAAATGTGTATATGATGGTATGTCACACTACGTATTGTCCAAATACACCCATCACATCCCCCATTAGCATACTGTACATGTCTGGGGATGTTCTGCATTTAACATGTAACCTGGGACACACCTCACCCTAAATGCTGTGTAGTGTGTGTAATGTAAGCCACACACTTCATTATCACTACATAGCTAAGTAGGGGGTCTACTCCCAGTGTTGCCAAGTAACAGTGTGCTTGTATGTGGATGGGTCTATATCAGGTTGCAGGGTATACATGCCTCAGTGGGCCACCCGTCCATGTGGCACAGGCAATAACCAGTTTAGTAACCTGTGACATGTGTTCAACTGTACCCCAGATATGTCACAGCCATGGTGTCACCACAGTGACCATACCCCACTGTGGAATATGACGGCATACCATCCTCATGCTGACACATGTACACCTACAACACAAATGGATAACATTATAGAGACCACATCCAACCAGTGTTACTAACAGCTATAAGGCATCATTGCTGGATGGCTACACTACCTGCCATATATACATTACACTCTACTCCCTACAGCATGTTACACTGCAGTACTGTGGTACATTGTAGTACAGTCACCGTGTGCATCAGAACCATATCAGCCTGTCCCTGCATTGATGGTATGGTTGACAAGGATGTGGCACAGGTATCATCATATGCACAGGGCATCCTACTGATGACACATGTACAACTACAACACACATGGATAACATTATGGAGACCACATTCAACTAGTGTTTCTAACAGCTATAAGGCATCATTGTTGGACGGCTACACTACCTGCCATATATGCATTACACTCTATTCCCTGCAACATGTTACACTGCAGTACTGTGGTACACTGTAGTACAGTCACCGTGTGCATCAGAACCATATCAGCCTGTCCCTGCATTGATGGTATGGATGACAAGGATGTGGCACAGGTATCATCATACGCACAGGGCATCCTAGTGCTGACACATGTACACCTACAACACAAATGGATAACATTAAAGAGACCACATCCAGCCAATGTTACTAACAGCTATAAGGCATCATTGTTGGATCGCTACACTACTTGCCATATATTCATTACTCTCTACTCCCTACAACATGTTACACTGCAGTATTGTGGTACACAGTTGTACAGTCACCGTGTGCATCAGAACCATATCAGCCTGTCCCTGCATTGATGGTATGGATGAAAAGGATGGGGCATAGGTATCATCATATGGACAGGGTGTGATGTCAGTCTGCCAGAGTCTGAGGGTGGGCCATACATTTGACACCATGTGTGTTGGTGAGGGGTGTACTGTGGAGAGCTGGGCAAGGCGATGTGGTGTGTGTAGGTATGGGGTTGCCCTGGGTGTGTTTGCATAGTGTGTGCTATGACATGTGGCTGCCATACACAGGTGTTTATGGACAGCTGCAGACCATACCTGGCAGGGTGTGCAGCTCACTGCCTGCGGCCATGGATATATGGACTGTGCCTGCCAGGATTTCCGCAGGCACGTTGAGGAACAAGCCTCAATGTGCTACTCTCACCTGCTGATGACAATTGTCCGCTGGTACCAGGTCCCTCCAGGGACTGGCCAGGACCACGTGCATGTGGCCTGCTGTGCTGTGGTGTGGACAGCACCCCTCCCGCACTGCCGGGGCTGTTACTGCCACTATGGGAGCCACTTGGTGTCCTAGCATGTCCACTTTGACTGCCAGCTGTTGGTGTTGCTGGCCACATTCACGCAGACATCACCGCATCCCCACCACATGTTGAAGCATGGACACCCCATGGCCGATGAGGGTCATCATCTCATCATGCCATATATCCGTGTGCTTGTATAAGCACAGATGGCACCCGACAGTTCACGGAGGCTGTCCCTTACAGATGCGAGAGCAGCCCTCTGCAGCCTCAGGCCCTGTTTGGCGTAATGTTCCATATGTGCCTGTGCCACCATTATAGCCTGAAACATGTGCTTGCTGGTACCAGCTATGTCGCTTATGGCAGGGGCATGATGTCCAGTGGCCCTACCACAAGCACCCTGGGACATCCACCTATGTGGTGCCCTACCAGCCATCCAGCTCTGCCTGCCGTGTCCGGACACAGTAGGTATGGTTACCACACTTCCCTGTGCACTGCCACCAAATGCCAGATGTTCCACCGCTATGGCCACTGGTGATGGGGTATGTATAGGCACTGAAACTGTGTGTGGGGTTGGGTGGCTAAAAGGGGGATGTCAAATATTAGTGCAGTTTCAGCCCCTGGCAACCCCACTTGTGCCTCAACAGTACTATCATCATGTTCGGTGTCTGTATGGACTCCGACATCAGATTGCATGCAGGAGGGACCTTGACCCACCTCACCACCTGTAGGGGAAAACAATAAACACACTTTAAAACCTGTACAGCATTGCCTAACAGTACACACACACACTCACACAATGCACACACACACACACACACACACACACACACACACACACACACACACACACACACACACACACACCTCCATAATACCCACCAGGTGTCCAGGGCTTTACAGACAGTCGCACGTATATGTCCATGTGTTACCCCATCCTGCATCACACTTGTTAACATACACACATTGATACCACTCATTAACATCTCAGTCCTCTAAATGCCCACACAAGCAGCCATAACACAAGGCCTGTTGCTACCTTACCTGCCTGACATGTCTGTAGTGGTATTACATGGCCTCACTGCTGTCATTCAATATACATCCTCTGTATGCCCGGAAATGATGTGCATGGCCCCTATATGTGTGGGCTACTATGTTGTATTTATAAAATCTTGCACTGGTGTGTCATGTGTATGCAATGCTCAGTACATGCCAGATATGCTGCCCCTTCAGCCTGTCATGTGACAACTGTAATATTTGGATACACTCCCTGGTGTTGACTAGTGCTTCCCAAGTGCATCTGTAGAGCTGCATACATGGGTTGTAAGTGACCTCTCTGCTGACTGAGATATTACGGGTGTACCTGGTGTCTACCTTCCCTCTGGATGCCTGATCCATGCTACAGACCATATTATACTATTTGCTGTCCTGTGATTACACACGACAGGTATTCCTGGTGTGTAATGTGGCAGTCCATGTCCATGTACTGCACGGTCCCACAGGGAGGTACAGCCGTATGAACACCCAACAATCACACATATGCATACATGGCCATCCACACAAACACACACATACACATGTAACTATCTCCCTATACTTTACCAGAGTGATGCTGCAGAGAAGCAAACTAACTACCAGGATGCACACACACACACACACACACACACACACACACACACACACACACACACACACACACACACACACACACACACACACACACACACACACACACACACACACACACACACACACACACACACACACACACACACACACACACACACACACACACACACAGGTGAGGTTGCACAATGATAGTACACACAGTCCTCCTATTACCCATCTGCCAACATGCAGAACATATGGTACAGAACAGCATGCAGTTCAGCTATAGTCAATCCATGCTAGCAACAGTATACATGTGTGTTATGCATGTGCTGTGCCACTAGGTGATGCCCCTTCCCCTGGATACCACTGCACCCATGTACACAGTATTGTTGTTCACCTGTTCTGCACCCTGCCATGTACTGTGCACCACAACTCATAGGTGTACAACCCATTGCAGAATGTGTAGTACTGTGTCAGTTATGTCAGCTTTACTTCTCACAGACCCTATGTTTTTCAGCAACACATACCTGGGATGATATGTGGACAGCTGTCTTTGGTGAATGCCTGATGCCTGATTTATAGCTGTTAACATCAACAGACCATGTAAGACCACTCCAGTACTATTACACCAACAACCATCAAAGCATACCATGGCTATGGGGGGTGTACACACCTTTATTGATTTGACACACACATCCTTGACCTGCCATGGGACCACATGATCGCATTTCTTAGAAGTACACAAGCCCGATATGTTACATATGTCCTGTACTTTCACATGCAGTGTCTACAGATTGTGTTAGGTGTGTGGCTGCTGACCGCAATGCATACACACTGTGTGGGCATATGTGTGCACACACTTATCATGATGGTTTATGGCACCTCTTGTGTGTACTACGACAGTCACTGCTCCTGGCAGGGGTATACCAGCATGGGTCATCCACATTTGTCAGTTCATGTTTGGTCTGCCCTACACATGTCCCCCTATTCTGCAAGACTGCAAGGTCTACTCATGTGCACATCCCATGGTGTTCACACACTGCCATCACTATTGCTGTGTGGGTATGGTTACGGCTGCCAGAGGCCCTGAACCTATGTGCAGATAGAGCCATCCCTAACATCCTTAGGATCCCTGCTGCAGTGCACTGGTGTGTCATGCCAAAATCCCCCCTCCTTCAGCCTTTATGCAGATGCATGACAAGTAAGCCCTACATATGTATGTCACTTGGCAGTGTTCCATAAACTGAACACCACATGTTGCAGCCTAGACCCATCTGATAATGTGGACTACTGTAATGCCTTATGCCATAGTGTATCGCTGTAGCAATTGCCATTGTCCTATAGTTATATACACTTGTGTTGCACTGTATATGGGTGCTGTTCCAAACATGTCCCTACTGTAGGCTATGTCTACCACCAGTATGTTACTCCCTGTGGACACATTCTGCAATAACAGGATGTTAGTTATCATGCAGGTGTCTGACATACCCTTCCAATACCCCATCATGGTCACCCCTGTGAGACCGTGAATTTCACAGCAACAATACATGCACATGTACAGCATGCATTCAGGGTAGGTGTGTTAGATGTGTGCTTGGAATATACCATCACCATTACATACCCGGTGTGCTGGCAAGCATCTACATAAAACATACTCACCAGCTACAGGCTGCTGCCTTGGTGATATCCCAGAGGGACCTACATAAGAGGGTGAGAGATACAATGTCAGTGGCCACACCTGTGGCAGTGCTACAGGGTGGGTGCAGTATTACAATACATAAACTGTACATTCTCATGATACTACCACATCTTGACATCTGTTTATCACTACAATGCAGCAACACAATATATATATGACATGTCAGATATGCATGATGTACCTGTACCAATGCAGATGCATACACAACAGTGGTCTACTGATGTGCCCTGTGTCCTTACCTGCATGCTCCTCGGCCGGTGTGTGGGTGACACCCACCTCCACGAAGGAGTCCAGCTATTGATGGCTGTCCAGACGAGCAGGTGCCACAAGGCTGGCCAGGAGCTCCTCCACACATGTCAGGGGGGATGGATGGCATGGCCCTCCTGTGGCAAAGTGATCCCCTGGACTGCAGCAGAATGCCGATGGGCATTGCTAAGCAGGTCAGTACAATGATGCTGGACCTGCTCATAACTGCGGTTGTGCAGTCCGACATCATTGACCCTGTGAACTAGGTCATTCCACAGGGCGGTCTGCTCCTGCTGCTCATGTGCAGCCCTGTCATAGAGCACTGGATAGTGCTGGAGCAAGTGTCATATCACCACATCATTCTCCGCTTGGGAATAAATGGGCAACCGTGCATGTGCCATCTTGGCTGAAAGACATAAAGATGGAAACAGGTCTGAGCAACTCATACAGCAAGGTTACCACAGTTCATAATACACATCTCTGTCACCCCCCACCATATCAGCTTCAACAAACTGTACACACAACTCTTTAGGTATGGCTACAGCTTACCTACCTGTAGGACATATATTGTATTGTACCACACTTTCTGCTATGTGGTTGTAGCCATGTCCCCTGTGTGCACACTATAATTGCTGGCCTGTTGCAGACTATTCACCTGCATGCCATTGTCAGGGCCACTATGGTTCTATATATGCCAGTGGTATGGCTGCTCTGGGATAGCTGCACACCTGACATTCTGTGTTATTGGGGATATCTATGCATGCTGTTGGACATGTACCAGGATTGTGTAGACTATTACTACCAACATATGTTCTATAACAGTGACACAATAACATGTATATGTTCTATTGGCCAGCAGATCGACATCTCCAAACCCATTTGCCCATTATACCTGGCCACATCACATGTGTGTCCCAACCTGGGGACTCCTCATGTACTGGTCCAGCAATACCATCAGGTTGAACCACCCAGGTGATGTTGCCACCCCCCTCGGGGCACACACAGACATGTTCCTGTCCCCTGAGATCAGGCCTAGGGTCTGTTCCATACCGGGCTTCACAGACACATGTGGGATGTGCTACATCAGTTTGAGGCTCCCAGTACACATTCACAGGGCCAACATGCTCCTCCTTCTCAGCCTCCAGACCAGGAACCCTCAGGATGTGAACTGCTGTTGTGAGTAGCAGTGGGAGGCTTGTTCCCATTATGCCCATATTGGGGCCTATGGGGCATCCACATCACAGACCACACACACCATCCAGGGTGTTTACCCACCACATGTGTCACATACCACCCCTGTAGCCTGTCCTCTATATAAACCAATTCTGAACACCTCCACAAGTGTACCTGCCATACTAACCCATATTCCCATTGCACACTTCACAGACAGGGGCAATGTGGCCCCAACAAGTGACTAACATGTGACATACCTGTCCATGTTGCACACACTGCCAGCTGTAGATATCTGTGTGGTAGTAATATGGCGGACATGTCTTTACATACATATATGTTTGTGTGTGTGTTTGTATATATGTAGACATGTGGATATAGGTATATATCTATATATGTGTAGATATATGTGATGTATATATGTGCACATATATATGTCTACACATGGGTATCTGTATATTTGTGGACATACATGCTGATATGCATATATATCTTTATATATTATATATGTGACATATGTACACATATGCATACCTATATGTGGGGTACATTCAGACATCAGGTCCACAATCTCACAACACCTTCCTGCATAGCTGCACTGTTCAGCCTTGCTACAACACAGACAGGTGCCACATATGGACATGGCCTGACATTAGGGGGGTATATGTAGGACCCGATTGTAGGTAACCCTATTACACACTTATGGCATTCCAGCATGCTACATTATAGATTAGCCTCAGTATCCTGCCAGTGGTGGGCCATGGGTCCCACATGTACATCATAATGGCATTACTTCCACCACCAGCTATTGGCCATGTAATATACATACTTCCCATTACACAACACACACTATGATGGCTTACATCTTGTCAGTCAGTGCTGACCTGCACAGTTGATGGCTATGGCCCACTACCCACAAGGACAGACACTATTGTCCATAGCAGTTGTTCAGTTGAACATCATCACAACAACACCTGCTGGCACATATAAATCATTCCACATAATCTATCCCATTATTATGGACTAGGTACTACATTCTATTACATGTATATATACTTCACATACCTTTTGTGGGAATGCTGTCTTGATGAATGAATGCTGGCTGAATGCCTTTGCCTTAGGCTTTTTTTTTGTCTTTCTTTCGCTTATTTTGTATTTATGTATGTTTTTTTTTTGGTCTCTCGATCTCTCTCTCTCTCTCACATGGCAACCACCTACTATAAATCCCTACATCCTGTGGACATGGTCCCTTTACCTTTCCCGTGTGATGGATATCCTTCCTGTATGTGGGCATCACTGTTGCAGACACATGTAGCAATACCGCTTACAGGAGAACCAGCACACTCAGGCCAGCTACATATTTGTAGGAGATTCCAGAACTACAGACAGAGTGTGAGTAGAGTTTTGTTATGCTTTGTATAGTACTGGTGTTACAGGGTTTGTGTGTACATACTAGTTTACCTTGGAATGCAGTTTGTCTGCATAGCTCTCAACTGTGGGCCTATCCTCTTGGTGGCCAGAGGTGTGCCTACCATGTTTTGTGTGTCCACCACACAGGTCATGTGTCAGATATTTCACTTATAGTGTGTGTGCTGAGTGCTATCAGTACATGGCTACATCCATTTATGTTTCTAACCTCAAACCCTGACTAAGGGTTTGTTGCAGACTATCCTGTAACACCAGTGACTTGCTTAGTGTATGGCAACAGTTTTCCACATATGGGCTTCAATTCCAGCCTCTGTCCTCCACCTACATACAAAGCTTTGCACATATGACATGCTGTCAGGGGTTGTTCTTTAATGGGCTGTGAGTATGTCATGCTGCCATTCCTGCCATCAGTCCACTGCTGTTGTATCTCCCACATGGGGCCATATATGTGTGGGTTTCACCTACACAATACATGTGTCCCCTTATGCACTCCAGAGGCCAGAGTATGTAACAGTGGTATATGGCCCTGTATTATTGAGTTGGGGGATGCACCATAACTAACCTAGGCTGTTACAAAATGTGGGGATATCAGGGGTGAACTGCCTTAAGGTATCTGGATGTACAGTACCATACAATTCACCTAT
>NC_056745.1:1384084750-1384119750 GCF_019279795.1 Protopterus annectens
ACATTGCTTATCCTTTTCAGGCATTGCTTACCCTTAAGGAAACAGGCTTAAGCCCACTTACTGCTGCTTAAAAGTGATTACTCCCACTTACACCCGCACTAATGTCTTTAAAAGAAAAGAAAAAGGGGTTGATAGGAAAGTGGTGAAAAAGATGCACAAAGAGGGAAAGACAGTAAGGAAATAGCCAGGGATGTGCAGGAAGGGTGTAGGGAAGGTCCATAGCTGACCATTTCTTCTACAACAACAGCTATGCATATAAACTGAATTTGTAGGTAGATTTGGACACTCAAACCCCTGGGATGGGGGGGGGGGGGACAACAAAAATAAGTTGTGATGCAAATTAGACCAGATTACATGTACCCAGTGGACACGTGTGCAAAATGGACAGCTATGTATGGGGTGAGATTTTTTTGTGGGAACAGATTCCCCCCTTTTTTCTTCAGGTGAGAGTGGGATGTTGGGGAGAGGTAGTAGGTATATTTGTGGAGGTAGGTTGGGTAGGTTAACAGACAAGACAAACAGAACACATACAGGGGCGGTATATGACACATGTGGGGGGTAAACACCTTGATGGGGAGGGGTGTTGGGAAATCGGAAGCCCATGAGCCTCCTAGTGGAAACAGTGAGACTGAGGTCCCCAACCATGGGTAGTCACCACTGCACCTTCACAGCCCTGAAGGTGGCTGTGCTGGGGGCTGAGTTGCAGAGCCAGGATGACTTTCTAATCGTGACACACTACCCTCGAGCTGGCGTAGAAGATCAGCAGACTGCTTATTCATCTCTCTATGCACCACGACCCCAACCTGGCTCTGGGTGACAGGTG
The DNA here is from genome assembly GCF_019279795.1 of Protopterus annectens. Lineage (NCBI taxonomy): Eukaryota > Metazoa > Chordata > Ceratodontiformes > Protopteridae > Protopterus > Protopterus annectens. The sequence goes on from NC_056745.1 coordinate 1,384,085,574, forward strand.
CCTGTCTGTGCCCACTCCCAGGAGGGTCAGCCCCATCCCCTGAGGTGATTCCACCCATAAGTGGTGCAGGACCAACAGACAGGGAGGTCCCGGGTTGGGCCCCAGACATGCTGGTGTCCTGTGCCACAGCCAGCTGAGGTGGAACAGGTGGGTCTTCTGGGACCAACCTTCCCAAGCGTGCTGAAGTGTTTAGATTTCATCATCATATGTGGGTTAGTAATAGTCAACACATTCCAGGGTTAGGTATAACAGCATGCATAGATATTACCATTATCCCAGACACCAGATACGGAACAGTTGCATAGCAAACAGAACACATGCATATATGGGACCACAGTGGTAATAAGAACAGCATGCAGGTACATTGATGGCACCATGCCACCAATGTTAGAATAATTCAGTATAGTACATGCATGGGAACCGTTAATATATTTATCAAACAATTGGACAGTATCAGATCATAGGTGACATTACATACCAGTTGGGGTGGGTATGTTGATTATTGTTGGAGATATGGTGGGGGTGGATGTCAAGTAACAACTAGTATAGTCCTGCAGTCCACATGGCTTTCCTAGTCAGTGCTGTTATCTGTACCTTACAATTCTTTCTACACTACCCTATAGCCTTAGTTTGGACAGTGATTTGGCTGTTGTCATCGTTACACATGATCTGGTTTTACCTGCAGTATACACCTGTTACCTGGTATACCTGTAAAGGGAATGTTTGTTAGCACTAACTGTTTCTACATATACTCCCAGATTCTGGGTTGATGTTGTGCACATAGCTATCCAACTCCTTCTGCACAGACTCTGAACATGTGTTGACCACATGCTGGTGTACCGGCACATATCTAGAATAATGCCCTCTTCCACCTTTAGTGACCTGACACACACATACATGCTTTCCTACACAGTTATATTCTTTAGCACAGTGTGGGTGACAGTGATCAGTGATACTTCATTATTCAGAGAAACTGCAACACTCACAATTCCCTACAATACCAGAGTGAATAGTACAGTACCAGTACAGGTTATAATGGTCTGTATTTCTCTGCACAGTGTCCGTATCCGATGTACCTGTGGGAGTAATGTCTGTTAGCACTACCTGACTGTTGCCACAAAGACTTCCAGATTACACATTAGTTTTATGCACATACATCTCACTCTGTTACTGTACACACTCTGGTCACAGCTTGACAACATGGGAGTGCAGATAGGGCATACTTGAAATATTGCTCTCCTAACAGTTTTGGGGGGTTGCTACAGTGACAGGTTTGTTCTCATAGGTTTTTGAAAATCACTTGTATTCCCTGTTTGCTGGCTAAACATCTGGGGTCATCCTACAGACTTACCAGGGGGACAGGCAATGATATGGGCCCATATACTGGACATTCTGGCCTCATCTGTGCAGTTGTGGGGTATGATTCTGTATGCCACCTACATCCACTCCCAGGATTCAGACCATGGCTGTGTCTGCTACAACTTAAACACTGTCTATCACAGCTGTGTCTGCTATATAGATATTGCTGTATATCTCCTATCTGCTTTCTGTCTTATTAATCCCCTGTGCTTTTGCATTCTGACCTTGTATTGCAATACTCTTATACAGATTTCCTAGACAGTTATATGTTGTAGGGCAGTGTGGGCGAAAGTGATGTGTAATGCCTCATTATTCAGAGCAACTGCATCAGTTGCACTGCCATACAATACCAGTGTAAACAATACCAGTACTGGGTATCATTCTTGTATTTCTGGGCAGAGTGTTGGTATGTGACAGACCTGTGGGGCAAATGTTTATTAGCACTACCTGAATGTTCCCACACACAGTAATAGATTCCACATTACTATTATGCACATATGTCTAACTCTGTTACTGTGCACACTCTGACCACAGCTTGACAAATTGGAGTGTAAATGGGACATACGTGGCTTCTTAGTCTCATAAGGTATTGTGGAGTTGCAAGTGTGCCAGCTTTGTTCTCACAGATGTGTGTCAATCAGTTGTATTTCCTGTTTGCTGCCTATACATCTGGGATCATCCCACTGATTTCTCAGGGGGACAGATTGATAGGCAACAGATATGGGCCACTTTACTGGACATTCTGGACATTTCTGTACAGTTGTGGGGTATGATTCTGTATGTAGAGTACTACCACTGACAGGATTCAGACCATGGTGGCGTGTGCTAAAAAAGCAACAGTTTACATCTCAGTTGCATGTGCTATTCGGATTTATTGTCTGCATTTTCCTTTTTTCTGTCTATGTGTCTCTCAGTTGTACTAAATGGCCTCTGGGGATCACACCTGTCATATACAGGCATTCCTACACATTCAATTTATGGTGCAGAGTGTGTGTAACAGTGCTTAATACTACAGTACTATTACATGATTGCTAATCTACATTACCATATGATACCAGTGTATACACATGCAGTCCAGCAGTTAGACCTTTATTGTCAGGCTATTACACTTTTATTGGCATACAAACAATATGAGACTCTTCCTGCCATAATCTCTAGTGTATGCAATACTTGCCTTGAACTGTACATGTTTTATATAGGCAATTAATTTACTACTACTTTTAGTTTTATTTCCTGTGACAGTAATTGCATGAGTATTACTGACCTGCCTCATGTTGCAACCTCGCCAGGTGACTGACGTGGGCCTTCTGATTCGCGGCCTGCTTCATTGCAGCTGTGGGGGACATAAGAGGAATATTTAGCCATACCTATCCATGATATACCTGAACTGGCAATTATTACACACATAGTGGGGTGATATGTATACATGACTGAAACATCCCCTGCTGCTCTAGCCTCTTGGAGCCACTCCTCCAAGATGTTCCCCTTATGCTGCTTCAGGTCAGCATAGTGATGCCTGACCTGCTCACCAGTTTGGGGTATGCCAGTGGCACTTGTGAGGTCACAAGTGAGATGCTCCCAGACCTCCGCCTTATATTGGGAGCCCTGGTACTGGCCTTGCAGCAGTCTCTGATCATCATCTTTGACAAGGAGTCCTGCCATGACCTTGGACTCCTGGATACAACAGCGCTGCACCCGGAAGTGCACACCTTCTCCCCTTACTGCCATTGTCCCTGCAAGGGGAAGCAACAACTAGTTATGAGATGTATTCCTGCCTCTTGGGTTTAAGTAGGGCTGATTTCCTGCACTTTTCTGTGATTGGCCGGTTTTGAAAAGGCCAAGCTATGGCCAAATCTGCTTACCTAGGGTTGGCATTATTTAAAGGGATATAACACTGGGCACATTGAATTAGCTGGCCTACACATTGCTTACACCTCCTAAGTTGGCCTGTGCAGTACGTAGCATTGCTTACATTAGACTTTGCATTGTAATTCCTTTTTTCACATTGAGTTATTATTCATTACACCTTATATGTATGCCTGATATCCTGATTCATATGTACATACACTGCATGGGGTCCTTGTCTTTTATTGGGGACTTCAACACTCTGTTACAATTACACCTGACGTCTGGCCTTGCTGCTGTACTCCGGTTCACATATTTATGTTATGTAGTGAGTTAAGGCACATATGTCTGTATACTGATTCCTTTCACAGGTTCAGTTTGGTTTTACTACGGTGAAGACTTGTTCGCTGATACCTCATTCTTACTTCTGTGATGTATTCTGTGATGGCTTGGTGGTTAACTACTGTGACTATGGTGTATAGGGTCCTGGGTTCGAGACCTGCATGCATGGCTGTTTATTTTGTTGCTGGTCAGAATAAGGGCGATTGGATACAGAGTGATTAAGGCACTTTTGAGTATTTATAAGTGTGTTTGCATGGGTTTTCGCGATGGTAAGCACTGCTAACCTACCATTACATCTGCTTACAGAGTTAGCTTCAGAATTGCTTAACGAGTGTAGGCATTGCTTAATGCTGTGCAAATGGGGTTAAACTCACTTACTACTGCTTAAATATGCTAACTACTGCTTATTGGTGCTTAAACCTGCTCACTAGTGCTTTATTCATTATGACACTGACACCTCACATGTGCATTTACTGCAGTACTCCAGTTCATAAAAATATGTTATTTAGTGGGTTTTGCAACATAAATATTGATCATAACATGCTTTGCCATGGAAAATGGAATGAGCTGCAGTGGGATTCGAACTGGGAATGCCTGTTCGTAAGGCAAATGCTCTGCCCGCTACACTATTGTGATGCTGCTTCATTTGTATATATCTTCCTTGTTATCCTCTTCAGCCATTTAAGCTGCATTAACCATAGCTAAGTGATGGGCACACCTGTGCACGTATGATTAGCTTTAATGGGATTTTTATAAAAAAAAAAGAAAATAAAGGGTTTGTTCATTTCATTTATGTATACTATTGCTGTTGTACACAAGGGGAACTGTTGGTGGGAATATGCCGACACCTATGAGTGGTATTGCTCATTTCTGACCTCTTTCTGCTGTTCTTCATTGCGGGGGCATGTATATTCTGAGAGCTCTACTCTCAGACATGCCCCCTGCACTCTTACATGCTCCATGTAAGACTAGGAGCTCAGGTAGCATGCCTCATTACTATGCATGGCGAGCTGCCATCCTGCTCCTAAATGGCCACCTCCATGCAGGACTAAGCTAGTCCTGCATGGAGCAATAGTAAATCCGGGGGTATGTCTCAATTTTGGTGTGCTGTGGGTTCCAATAAACAGAGGGAAAACATATCTATAATTATTATCTTTGTTTACTTCACCGATAGCATTTCTTTGGAAAGTATTTTTCATAATTTATATTAATGTTTATGTTGTGCATGGTTATGAATATCTGAGTTAGTCTTCATATTCCTAAGAATATGGCTGGAATCCATAACACTGTGATAACATCAGCTTTTTAACAACAGGGCTAGTAGAACAGTATCTGTTTGTTTAAGAAGAACATGTGCTGGCTGTTAACTTGACTTTTAAAGAAGCAGATTAGCATGTCTACATTTTGATGTACTGTGGGTTCAAACCCACATAGATGACACATATCTGAAACTGTTATCTTGGTCTAAACCACCCATGGCATTTATTTAGAGAAGGACATTCTACTTACTGATATTAATGTATAGTTTGAGTGAATAACTCCTTTATTCATGCAATTACAAAAGCATATCCATAATCTGTAATGTTCCGTTAACATCAGCTATTTAACAGCAGGGTCAGTAAAGCATGTTACATCTCTGAGCAATGCTTTGCTTAATACTGTATACTTTTTAAATGCACAATCATGTTCAGTTTTATCATTGAATATTGCATTCAATTCAAGAGCAACTTCACCCTCATTTTTTGAGGGAGTGGGATGGGCAGAAATGCAGATCAGAGAATATGTATGTATTTTGTCTGTGATGTGCACTTTTCCAAGGAGTATTATTGTCCTCACACAGACCTTACTGTGTCCCTTATGTACAGCAAAATAATGGTTCTGTTCACAGAAGCTCTATGCTACATGACATTGTCACACTGTCTGAGGAATGAATGATTTCCATTATTCTTACTGTTTCTGAACATAGTGCTGATATGAATTGATTATTTCAAACTCTTTAGCTACATGACCAGCAAATGTTCATACTTTGGAATCTTAATCCAGGTGTGATGATATGATGATATGAGGTTGTGCCATCTGTGCCAGGGAGAGTAGGGCAGTATATGTGTAACATATACCAGCATAACTAGCCGGAGTTTTGTAAAGAATTTTATGTCATTTGACTATCACGCTGATTTGTACAGATGCTTATGTTAAAAATGCATCAACAGTAAGTCTGGCTAGACAGAAAAGAGATTTACACATATGTCAGACAGTATTATTATTATAACTGATTAAATGCATATGTTTTAACAGATAATTTTGGAAAGGAAGAGGCTAATCTAAGTCCAGCAAATTTTGAAAACTAGGTTGAAAATTAAATGGGTTGGTTTAGGCCATAAAGATTTTATCTTACAATTCTGATTGCAGCCAGAGACAAAAATGTCTGGGGAAAACCAGGAATATGAATCTTACTGTATTGCCCTTAGGGGTGAACAAATTGCTACCCTGGAATGGTAGAAGTTTCTGAAATTATTTTATAGCTTGTATAGCTTTCAGATGCTACAACAGATCTTAGCAAAGCTCTGGGTGTGTATTGCTCCAGAGTCGGGTGACCAAATTAAATGTCATTCTATAACCAGCACTGAAATTAGTTTTAGATATTAGCAAGAGATACGATAGAACTCTCACAGTACCACTTTTTTTAAACCCTGACAAGAAAGATCTGTCACAGATATTCCACACAAACACACCTTATCATGCCTTGCTGTAGTAAGTAACTCAAGACTAATCATCTTGCCTTGCTGTAGTAAGTAACTTTACTAGGGAACAATAATTATTTAGTAAGTTAGGCAAATATAGTGAGATTAGTTAAGTATTGTTTTTCTGCATCTATGTGAATATATCCAACTGTGTTATATTTTTATATCTCCTGTGATTGAAAGTATGGTGTTTATTGTAACTAGATATTCAGGATTCTAATGTTTTATTATTTATTATTAAATATTTTATACCTTTCATTGTAGCTGGTCTTTTAGAGAATACTTTTAACATCTTAATAGTACTTATTTAGTAACACTGTGGCTGATCCTGATAGCATTGCTGCATTGGTCAAACTCTACTATTTTTAAACCACTAAAGCAAAAATAAAATATGAGAATGGGAAACACAAAAAAATGCAGCAATAAAAGAAAAAAATATTTATTAGTGCTTAGCAGATCAAGACTTCGTCAGGCATTCTACTAAATTACAGATCCATATTTAAAACCTTTAAAGTTACATGACCTCTTTCCACCAAAGCAATGTACTTATTCCATCATTAAAGAAACAGTCCCAATTTTCAATAAAATACATACAAAATACTGTCACAGATAAAAAGATGTATACAGTGACATAATCCCTAAAGTACAATAGATCCTAAAACCATTCTTTACACTGAAAATCATCTGTTGTAAGCTTTCAATTTTAGTAAAGAAGAAATAGATGTGCTTCCATTAATCCCTGGGGAAACAGTGGTATTTAATTTGAGTTGCTATGCTAGTTCTCGCATCTCCAGAATCATCCCCATGAACCTCCCCAAAAAGTTTGAATGGCCTGTTCAACAATAAAAAAATAAATGTCCTGGGTTCAATTTGCTGTGCTTTGCAAGTGTCTTATTTAAGTCAACTTTTTTTTATATCACGAAGATGTTCATACATCCTCTGCCTCAATGATCTTTACATTTTCCTTACATAAAAATGCAAACATTTGTGACACTTTGCAATATACACAATCCCCACAGAATTACAATTGAATTCATTCAAGATGATTATGTTAATATTATTAACCATAAAAGTTTTTCCTTCCTTAACAAAAGTGCAATAATTACAGTTGTAATGTTGAAATATACCTTCCTTAGCCGGTGTTCCAACCTCTTCCTTATTAGATTTGAGGAAGGACTTAAAACTCAGTCTTTTCCTATAAACAACTGTAGGGCAATCACCCACTTTCTTGAGGTTTTCACCATTAGCTAGTAAAATACCCCAATTTTTAATCAAAATTGACTTAATGTTGCAACTTTTATGACTACAAGAAGTAATAAAGCTTCTATTAAACTGTGACTTTAAGTTATATCCTTCTTCTAAAACATTTCTATGAATTTGGATAGAAGAGTATCCACCTTAGGCTAAAATTGGAGTAAAGCAATTCTTTTCTCTTTTTAACATTACTTGTTCTAAAATGGGGTTCAAAACATTTCTGTGTAACCTCTACTCAAAAACATCTTTTTAATAAAAGTGGGATGTGCACTTTTGAAAAATTACTTGAATCTGATATTAGAACCCTTTTCAACCATTAAGTTACTAACAAAACCAATAAGTTCCTTTCTAACACCATGAAGAAGGAATTTTCTATTGAAGAATAATAATATACGGATTATGAAACCTGATAAGGGAGATGGGGTGGTCTTAATTGATCAGCTGCTATATAATGAAAAGATATAAGAAATATTATTTCAGGATATGTACAGGCTGGTATCTGAAAGTGATGTTTTATTAACATATCAAAATATTTGAGCTTTTTTATATGATATGCTTATGCAACAGTAAATCATCCCTGATGAATTTATATATTTACATCTGGGAAATCCTATGACCTCTGTGACATTTGGCCTCCCAAAAATTCACAAAAACGTATATAACCCACCATTAAGACCAATTATTGATGCTAAAATATCTGTTATATCTACCCCTGCTAATTGTTTATATTTCCACCTTAAAAACATTTTATTTGTGGGATTTTTTTGTCTAAATACAATGATTTACCTCTCAATGAAGATTCTACTTTTCTTACAGTAGATGTCAAGGATTTATATACTTGTATTCCACATGATATTGGCTTGGACTAATTTACTGATTATTTGCTATCTGAAACCCCATTTTCACATGATCGTATTAATTTGTTTGTTGACATCTTACGTTTAGTTTTGAATAACAATTTTATTATTTCAATTATCAATTTTATCACCAACTTAAAGGGAGAGTGATGGGTTCTGCCTGTGGGTCCCTTTATGCTAATATTGTGATGGTTGAATTGGAGAAAAGATTCATTCTAAATAGTGTATTTAAAGACTCCTGGCACTTATATACCAGATATTTGGATGATGTATTCATTGTCTGGCAGGATAGAACTGATTTAATTCCAGTATTTGTTTACCTTAATAATACCACTGATTTCCTTTCTTTCACGTATGAAATGAATAAAGATAAGATTGCCTATTTTGGATATTTTGTTAGTTAAAGATTATGCCAATAAGGGATATATCTCTTGGATTTTTAGAAAGGCAACATTTGTGAATAGTTATTTGCACTTTCAAAACACACTCCCCATTTCTCAAAAGAAAGCGGTAGTAAAAGTTCAATTGGTAAGAGTGGCAAGGATGATATGTTTTTGATGAATTTTTGAATGAATGTCAGTTTATTAAAAAGATGTTTTTAAGTAGAGGTTACCCAGAAATATTTTTGAGCCCCATTTTAGAAGACGTAATATCAAAAAGAGAAAGGAACTGGTTTACTCCCATTTTAGCTAAATGTGGACACTCTTTTATCCAGATTCATAGAAATGTTTTAGAAGAAGGATATAACTTAAAGTCACGGTTTAGTAGAAGCTTTATTACTTCTTGTAATCATGAAAGGTACACCATTAAGTCAATTTTGTTTAAAAATTGGGGTATTTTACTAGATAATGGTGAAAACCTTGAGAAATCGGGTGATTGCACTACAGTTGGTTATAGAAAATGACTGAGTTTTAAGTCCTTCCTTGAATCTAATAAGGAAAAGGTTGGAACATTGGCTAAGAAAGGTATGTTTAGATGTAACAGCTGTAATTATTGCACTTTTGTTAAGGAAGGAAAAACATTTATGATTAATAGTATTAACATAAACATCTTGAATGAATTAAATTGTAATTCTGAGGGGATTGTGTATATTGCAAAGTGCCAGAAATGATTATATTTTTATGTAGGGAAAACTGAAAGAGCATTGAGGCAGAGGATGTATGAACAACTTCATGATATAAAAACGTGGAATTAAATAATGCACTTACAAAGCACATCAAATTGAACCCAGGACATTTATTTTATTTTTTTATTGCTGAACAGGTCATTCAAACTTGTCGGGGAGGTCCATGGAGGTGTATTCTGGAGGAGCGAGAACTAGCATGGCAACTTAAATTAAATACCATTGTTTTCCTAGGGATTAATACATCTATTTCTTTTTTACTAAAATTGAAAGCTTACAATAGATGATTTTCAGTATAAAGAATGGTTTTAGGATCTATTGTATTTTAGGGATTATGTCACTATAGACATCTTTTTATTTGTGACAGTATTTTGTATATATTTTATTGAAAATTGTGACTATTTCTTTAATGATGGAATAGTTGCATTGTTTTGGTGGAAAGAGATCATGTGACTTTAAAGATTTTAAATATGGCTCTGTAAATTAGTAGAACGTCTGATGAAGTCTTGATCTGTTAAGACAAAAGCCCTTATTAAATATTTTTTTTTTTGGTTTCATTGCTGCGGCCTTTGTGTTTCTCGTACTTTATTTGTGCTTTAGTGGTTTACCTGATTGTTTCAGTCAGTTCATTTTACTAGTCTACCATTTGTATTAGTATCAATTTTACTCATTATAATTTGGTGCCCTTGTAAGAGATTTACAGTAGCTGACTGGTGGCAGTGTTATTACCTTATAGTCTGGGCAGAAGGGGCACAGCTGGTAAATCTGTGCCATATTTTCCCAGGTGTGTGTGTATGTGTGTGTGTGTGTGTGTGTGTGTGTGTGTGTGTGTGTGCGTGTGAAAATCAAATATCCAAGTGTGTGTGTCAGCTACTTGGAACAGAGACACAGTGCTCCAAAGTGGTCAGTATGGGGTCTTGTTTGGGCCCTGGAGAGAGACAGAGACTCCAGCCCCAGGTCTGGAGTGTGCTCCTTGTGTACTCTAAGGGAAATTGTGTTGGGTGCAGAGACCTGCTTCTAAAAATACTGTGTGCATACAATTTTGTTCCTAGTGGCCATCCCTTACCGAATGAAGCTCCTTGATTACTGGCCCAGAGTAGGGGCCATCATACCAAGATCCAATTTAGTAGACCATTCCTCATCCAGGTGATGTCATAAAAAGAAGTCTTTTCATTGCATTCAAAACATGCATTTTCAATCAAGATGGATTAGCTGGACAGGTAGCTCTCAAGGTTAATGTTGGGATGTACATTTTCATTGCAGGTTTGAATCTAATGCTCTTTGATCTGTGTTCAAAGATGTTGAAACCTGTATGTAACACTAAAAGATATGTATAAGGATCTATTGTTCTTCAGGAATAAATTGTCTAGAAACTACCCTGAGCAATGTATATCACAGTCATTATTAATACTTTCTGTTTTCTGTTCTCAGGTGAAGGGGATGGGACCAGGAACCAAGTCATGTGCGTTGACAGATGCACAGGCTTGAGGAACAGCAGAGGGAGAGAGGTATGTTGATTACTTTTATCTGTTTTATGAAATGAAATGCATATACTCCAGTTTAAAGACCTGTATTTAGAATGTAGGAATGCCCATCATGCATCAGTAAGGTAAGGGAAATCATCACACTATAGCTGTGCTTACAACTGTGAGTGAAATCTAAACATTTTGAACTATCATGTAGCATTGAGCCATTGTTTCAACATACATGCATTGAATTGCACTCTGAAGCATAAGTAACAGTTGTGTTGATGTATGGTTTTAGCGAGTAATTTTTGTACGTAGTCTGTTCATTCATATACTGAATTGGTGTCTGCTTTGTCAGTGTTTACAGATGGTGTAGTATGTCCTTTAGTTCACCATTGGTATTGTATATGCCTACAACATCGTGGGTGTTTTTGTAAAACACGGTTATAGCATAGGTTTACTGACACTTGTGCAAATAGACATTTGTTTGCAGCAGTTCATAATCAGCAAGCATCTTCATGATGCTTGCATTTTGTAGGCTACTGATTGGTAATACTTTTTGGTAGATAATGCATACAGTTGTACACATACAGTACTGTTAGTACCAGATGTATTAGATCTTCATATGTCGCAAGCTCTGGTGATTGAACATATAAATATTTTTTTACTGTTGTATTCATTATATTCATGTATATTCAGCAAAGTATCATGCTGTCTATCTCGGATGTTTATCATATGGCTTGCATATTGTCCACAATATTGTCATATCACTTTCCTGTCATTTTAACAATGACACTTGATGGCTGTTCATATAAATCAGTATATGCAGACAGCACAATCTCTTGATTTGAGCATTCACACACTTTTACAAAGCTGATGACCTGGGTGGGTGTCTCTAAGCAAATACAATTGCTCACAAAACATTACTGATGTCCCATTTATGACTAAGACATTTAGCTCCAGGCATTTTTTGAGTTAACTCTGTCTGTAATGGACGTGTTTCAATTCCTGTGTAAATTGCCATTATATTCATATTATGTTCTGTTATGATAGTCATGGGACTGTTTTGCATGATAAACATTTCTTTTTATTTTCTGTTATGTTTTGCAATTAATCTTGACAGAGTATGGAACCCAGACAATGACGAGCGCATGCCAGGCCACTGTCATAATCTGAGGATGACGGTGACGATAATAACAATGATGACAAGGAACCTGGGCCTACCATTGCATGAGCCATCATGACTTTACCCCAGAAGAGATGATGATACAACTGGAAATGAGAAGATTATCGGGAGGAGATCCAAGAGGTCATGACTGATGAGTTCTGACACAGATGAGGGACATGATGGGATCCTTCTTTGAGGATATTGCATGGACTATGTGGGAATCATTCAGGGTGATAGCTCTTGAGGTCATTTGGGAGTCTCAGCCCTATCATTCTGGTCCCTCCAGTCCATAAGTATTGTCTGTGTGCTCCACTAATGTCATGCTACCAACATGGTGTTTGCCATTTAATTGATTGGACTGTATATGCACTCTAGTGCATGCACACCATGTATCTGCCATGCTTATGTGTTATTGTCATGTGACATTCAATTCTGTTTCAATGTGTGCATGATACACATCAATGCATTACATTTTACTCCCATATTCAACTGTGCATACTTTGGGGCAGTTAATCTGCAACTACCCCTGCAAGAGTTAGCCTGTAAACATGTGTTTTACTGAAGCAAAGGACAGACAACATAAGTTGTTCATACTCCTCCATTAACAGTGAGATATGGCTTGGAATTATGTGTTACCATACCAGGTATGTGCAACAGACAGATATGTCATTCCATGTGCATTTTGGATGACAGTTGTCATGATGTCCCAGTGGCATGATGTGTGTTGTGAGCCATGGTTTGGCAATACTGATGTCATGTGGGATCATACACAGGTATATCCCATCTATGTGCAGGCAACCTTTTTCTGACTACATCAAAAAAAGCAATGTAGCACTAATCTATACACCGTGTTACAGACAATACATTCTTTAATAGCATGTTACACTATGTTTGGTGTATGTAAAATGTCCACATCCATTACTTATTCACATAAGTTTACACCTTGCACAAACAGCTGTACGCATTAACTGAATGTTCATGTTTGTGCAAATAGCTGGACACATACTGGCAAACAATTGTACCCCTGACATGTGATCATTCACTGAATTCTTGCTATTGTGCTGAAATGATGCTCACAGGAGTGTCCTCTGCTCAGTAATGGGCAGGTTGGTTGACATACATGTGCATTTCTTTATTCTACATTTGTATGACAGTATATATGTATGTTCTTGAAGTTCTTTGCTTGCTTACCTATGCATGTTGATGTTCATGATTGCACATTACGGTGTATGTCTGTTTTATACATGTCCAATTTTATGGATATCAGCAATAAATCTGGCCATTTGATGTAAATTTTCCATTTATTTAAAAGTATTTCGGTTTGGTTTCTACAATATGCTCTGTGCTGTACACATGCATTTGCAGTGTGCCAACTTACCTTGTCTTGCTTTATCCTGATGTGGGCCCAGATTGTTCATCTCCCTTCCATCTTCATATTTCACTATTACTTTTTGCAGATATGTTTGCTTTTGTCACAAATATTGGCCGTGAACATGTGTCAGATGTATGGCCATTTAACAATACAGGACATCTTCACATAAGTTTCTGGCTAATGCCTGCAATACGTTCTTGTTCTCATTATACTTGTGTGTTACCCAGTGTACTTTTTTCACATCCATGTCCACAACCTATTTTATTTTTATTTAATTTTACATTTGTTAACTGGGAAAGTCGGACTTGGAATGAGCCAATTTTCAGTGGAGGCCCAGGGAGAAATGGTCCAGATGCATGTCTTTGTAACATGGGAGGAAACCGGAGCACCCAGAGAAAACCCACATGAATGCAGGCAGGACATACAGACTCCACACAGAAGGTATCCTGACCGAGAATCAAACCAGAGAACCTCTTGCTGTGTGGCAACACTACCGCTGCACCACTGTGGCATCCCATAACAATCTGTTATATTTATTATGTAATACTATTACATTTTTGAAATTACTACATGCCATTAGTGTGTGTGTACATATATCAACTTTGCTTTCATGCATATTCCATTTAGACCACTGACAGGCATACATACACATCTACACATGTGTGTTGCCTTTGATATGGCATATGTGTATAACATATACACATTCCTTTACACATTTGTTTGGGTTGTATACACACTTACTTGTGTATGCAGCAGCCTTTGTCGCTTTATTCTGCAGTACTTCTGTTTGGCACTGTTCTTGGCTATTTGCCTTTCACATGTATGGCTGCAGGCCTGATTCTGCCCACTGCTAGAGTTATCTAGCATTGTTAGACGCAAATTTGCTCATCGGTGATATTGCTTGGCTTACACTTGCACTGCTGATAGACTAATTAGATATGTGATTATTTATCCAAGGTGTACTGTGATCCCAGAAAGTTCCTCTAGAAAACACACATCTGCCATTAGTCATACACATCCAGGTATGACTGCAACACAGTTTGTGACATGTTATAATGTGATAGTGCATAGGTCAATATGTTTTTCTGCATTTCTTCTTGACTGTTATGCATCCCCATCCTGTTTGCCAATTTTCTACTGCCTGTGTTGTGTATTGTGAAGTCTGTGTAACTTACCTGTCATTTTTTTTCAACCTTTGTCTTGTGTTGTGATATTTGTTCTATGGGTATACCTGCTGTGAACTCTTTTTTCTCCTCTTTCCCTATGTTTACCTTTCCTTCTATTCTTAAAAAGGAAAAAAAAGAAATAATTGCCCATGCCCATCTGACGGCTGACTTTCCCTCAGATTTTCATATTCCAACATTCCTCTTGTGTGTCCCTCTTCTTCACCTGATGCCACATCTTGTTTTCTGTCTCACACTTTCCTTGGGTGTGTGCATTTCTTGTGTTCCCCACACAAATCCCAAAGCTATGGTTGACAAATGTTAGCTGTGACAATGTGACCATGACTGCCCTTTGCCTTTCATTCATTTTATTAGAAGATTTATGGATTCCATTGCATCCTTAAGTCCAAGCAGCTATATTTTATTAATACATGTGTTATGGAGATATCTGTAGTTACCTGTGAGTTTACTGGAAAGATCACTTTCAATTTATATTACAAATATCATTGCAGCTTTGAGGCATGTATTTTTGGTTAGTGGATGAATTATGGAAATATCCCTAGTTGTCTGTAACATTTCTGGGTATATTTCAGAAAATTAAATAAAACACAGAGCCAAAGCTGACTGCAAAAACACTTTAATGGTGCTTCCTGGTACCTCGGCCACTGCCTT
This sequence comes from Protopterus annectens, assembly GCF_019279795.1. Taxonomy (NCBI): domain Eukaryota; kingdom Metazoa; phylum Chordata; order Ceratodontiformes; family Protopteridae; genus Protopterus; species Protopterus annectens. The sequence goes on from NC_056745.1 coordinate 1,384,100,936, forward strand.
CAAGGGAATTTCAGAAAATATACATTAAAAAAGCCATGTAGATTACATTGGGATAGTTGGTATTTGTTTTTATTATTATTATTTTTTTTTTGGTATCATAATGGATTCAGTTAAATTCTGTTTTTGTCCTTAACCATATTCAACAGATTCTGTTGTATGTATGTCTGTATAACTATCAGCATGCTTGAAATGGGATTATATTTCCGTAACATTGTTAATATACAACAATGCTCTGACAAGGATTTCACAGTACTTACAGATTACTTGCGGATTTTTTTAGTGCACTGTTGCTACTGCAATACATCCTTGTGAGCTGAGCTATTTTGAGTTTCTTGTGATCTGTTTACATAGTAGAGCATTATCTGCAAGTTTAGCACTGATATTGGCAAAACATGCCAGAATCCACAATATTTATAGAAGCCAACCCTTTACTTTTACAACATATTTTAGAAGAAAAGTTCCTATTTCAAAAGTTTCTCATGCAATCCAGTTTATTTTCCAAACACTGTACTATATTTTCTGGGCTATGTCCTGTTGTGCATTAACAGGTAACACCTGAGAGATGCTTAAATAGTTTGTTTGGTTGCTTGATTTTTTAAACTCTACACTGTAACTTTTCTTTTTGTTTCAACATCTTCCTATCATGATAAGTGGTAATATTGGGCATTTTCAGCATTATTCAGTAGCCATATTGTTGCTTTACATGTTGAGATGAACTAGATGACATTTCAAATCATTTTATGCTGTGTCAGTGTTATGATGACAGGTATACACATTGATGTTACAAACAACAAGTACCATTTTTCTTATTGCATACTCACAGAGATGAATCTTTGATGAAAAAGCAGCAAATAAAGCAGTGGCTGTGGTGGCCCAGCTGAACCAGGTTCATTTAGAAACTTCAAAGATTAACACAGCTGCAAGGCAGGGACTGGCGTGCTTGTCATGGGTAAGAGGGTGCTTGCTGAAACGCTCCCTAAGGAACGGATGGTCCAAAGTGGGGAATTGCCTTCGAGCACAATTAATGAGTGTGGGAGTTGGGGAAAGGGAAGTGGATTTGCTATAAACAAATAAAAACCTTGGCTAGAAGAATAGATGAACCCCCAGGATAGCCTTAGGATCAATGATTAGCTCTATCAATAACAGTGTTAGTTTGCGGGGGGGGGGTAGGACAATAGCTGGTAGACCCAGTGTGAACACAAGGAACTGTAGGATGGTGAAGATGAGGTCTGAGGGGACAAAAAAAGGTTGTGCATGAATGCTTCTCTTCTTACTTGAGGGGAGTTTTCAGGTCATAGCTTCATCGGTGTGTACTAAGCTAATGATAACTGGGGCCTTTTTATGCTTAGCTAAGCATCCCAAATCTCTGACAAGTTCTAGTCAGATGTGTAAGCAGGGCCTTGAGAATTGAAACATTTACATGCAGGGGCCTGGGGGAATAAACCATTTACAGGCTGCCTGTGTCCATTAGAGACATAGGTGTCAAACCAGGGGTGAATTTATACTTCCCCTTCCAGTTGTCCAAGTTAAAGTTGAATTGGGTTAGGGATGAACTCTTCTTTATGTGGATGGGTAGCCTGTTCCAGAGAAGGGTTAGTTTCTAGGATACATACCACTGTCTCCAACAGGCCCTATTTACAGTAGGTTAGGGACTGAAAGGTGATTTTAGGATTAGGGAGCAATTGGGGACTTGTAGGGGGAGTTTAAGGTTTAGGGTGAGGGAGAGGACTAGGTAACAGGAGAGGAGTTCTAAGTTTAAGGAGCAACTGGAAATTTAGGTTTAGGAGAGGACAAAGTAACAAGAGAAGAGTTTTAAATTTAAGGACCAATTGGGGAAGTTAGGTTTAGGAAATGAATGGATACTTCAAGTTTAGGTAGGGATGGTGGAGTTTAAAGGTTAAGGAGAGATTATGAGCTATAGATTTAGGGAGGGGGTGGGGTGTTTCAGGTTAAAGAAGGAATTGAAGAATTTAGGTTTATTGAGGTGGAAGGGAGTTTTATCGATAAGCAATGATCAGTCACTTTATGTTTATGGTGTGGGAGGCGAGTTTTATGGATAGGGTTAGACAGCATTGATTTGTATTAGATTTAAGGATTAGGTGGGACTTTGTAGAGTTAGAGTAAGGCCTCTGGTAGAGCTCTGCAGTTTTTTTTAAACATGATACATCTTTATTCAATTATCACTTATGACATAGGCAATCAAACATTTACAGACATGAAAATGAAACATATTGACATATGTTCTGTTGCAAACTTTATAAATCACAAATAATTTTCTATACAGTCATTGTCCATCTAACATTACATAGCTCATTCAATTCTTGCCTTCCGTTAAACCTCATTCCTCCTCCAAAACATTATTCTGCATGTAATGTTCCCACAGTTCCTATTTTTCTATATAATTTGCTTCTACTCTTATCTAAAGATCCCACTTTCAGTTTTTTTATCTCCATTACTATATTCACTGCTTCTAGTACAGTTGATTTAGACTTCAATTTCCATTTTCTAGTAATTGCTTTTCTGATAGCCACCAGAATTAAACTCAGCAAGGCCTTACTATGTCTAATTAGTTCCAATTCTGTATCATTGATTGTGTTCTTAGTTACACCAGTTTGTTCACCCAGTATTTCTGACAGAGTAGTCTGCAGGGAATTTTTAAAGTCTGCCAAGTCATTACACTCCAAAAAATGATGTTATCAGTTATCTCTTTCTTCTACATCACACCTCCACGATTTGTAATCTACCCAAGGAAAAATTCTTTGGAGTCTGCCCAGGATATAAAATACCTATGCATACACTTCCAGGCAAAGAGAATACATTTTTTTAGACTTTGTTGCATATTTGGGTGTCATACATTTGTCTTCCTATTGTTTCTTTTCAAATTACTTATATAGTTTCTCTTTCTAATCCTTCCTAACCTCCTCTGATTGATTCTTATAGTAATCATGCAATCTGTTATATGCCCTACTAATTATCCCTTTTTTAACTGCTTTTGTTCTAGATTCCTCTAAAGACTCTACCACTGCTGGTCTTTCACGTAAGATCCCCCTTTTTTCTTTCTCTTTCTCTATACTCTGATATCAACTCTTGATAGGAAAGGCAATCTGTAGCCTGCAGTCCAAATGTATTCTTGGCCTCTTCCTATTCTATTACTTTTCCTTCTCTAGTTATTTGCTCAGAATATCTTGTTTCCTTTGCCAATTTTCTCCAGTAAATTCCTGCCCCCTCTTGACTATTCTCTGTACCGACTAATTGCAGTCATCCCAATCAGCAGAATCTCTTTTCTCCATTCCTGGGTTGGTGTTGTTCTTAAAATATTTTCTGACATTCTATAAATATAATGTTCTGTATGGTTATTGTTATTCTTTTTAAGAAACTGCATTCAAAATCCCAATCTCTCCTTTTTTTCCTGACCCCCCCAGGTTCAGTTTATCATCATCCTTTTCCATTTTGAATTAAAGTGTTCTGATTGTGCTATATATAGAAGTCATAATTGTGTAGTTCTGAAATATCCCTTCATATCAGGTAATCTCATATCATCTTGTTCTAGTAGAAGGATCAGCTTATCCCACTTGACTCCCCTCCCAGATAAAATATGTTAAGTCTCTTTATTAATTGTTACCCACAACTTGCACTCTGGCTGATAAAATATGCCTGACCTGTGTATAAAGATAAAGGGATTAAAAACATTTTCACTGTGTGTATCTTGCTATTCATATCCATAAAACAGAGCTTTCAGTTTCACAGTTTTTGTATTAATTTTTTTGGTCTGTTCCCAAATATCCTTAGCTGCCATAACAGAATCCTTTTTAACTCCTACTCCTAAGTACATTATTTTATCATGTCCCCATAAATATGGGTACTGATAATCCGATTCATGTGTGATGACATAGTTTACAGCCATTGCCTTTGTTTTCTGATCATTAATTTTGTATCCCAAAAAGACTTGAAATTGTCTCAGAATATTCCAGACCACAAATATATCCTTTTCTGGTTTTATCGGGTACAAAATACTATCATCTGCAAATAAAGCTAACTTCTATTGATTACCATACTAATTACATCCTTGAAGTTTTGAGTCCCTTATTTTCTTTGCCAATGGATGTAAATATAATGCAAATAACAAAGGCTGAAAGAGGACAATTCCTGCCTGGTTTCTCTGTTCAAACAGAACTTATCAGAGAAGACTCCCCACTATAATTTTCACCTCTGATCCCTCATATATTCTCATGATTAACCTTATTATTGTGTCAGAGAATTAAAATGCTTCCATTTCCCTACTCATAAAATCCCAGCTTACTCTGATGAAAGTTTTTTTCTATATCAAGACCCACAAACAACAATGGTATTTTCTTACATTCTGCTTTTCCCCTTCCATAAAACCACATTGATCCATATGTATCAATTTTGGCATCACCTTTGCCATTCTTTTAGCCATTATAGACATAAACACTTTATACCCATGGTTTAGAACAGAAATGGGACTAAGTGAAGCTAGATCAGATGGATCTTTACCATATTTAGGTATTATAGCTACCACAGCTTTCTTCCAGGATCTTAGTGTTTCTCATCCTTTTAAAATACTGTTAAACAAACCTTTCCAGATCTTTATCACTTTCTTCCCTCCTAGCTTCTAAACGTCCACAAGAATACCACCTATTCCTGGAGACTTTCTTGTAGATTGGTTAATACATCACCGTTTCTATCTCATCTCCTCCTGTCCTGTTAGTAATTGAGCCTCATCTACCTCTAGCCTTGGTGTATTTGAACCTTCCATGAACATTTCCATTTGTATGTTTTCTTGATTTCCACATTTCTCTACTTTATATAGATTTTCATAAAATTTCAAAAATATTTCTAATACCTCTGTAGATTCTCTGGATATTTTCCTTGTTATAGACTCCATAAGCTTGGCAGGGACCCATTCTACTTTTTGTTGCTGAGCCGCTGTACCAAAGATTTTTGTGCACTAGTGTTATTACCAAAAGGCAGCTGCTTAACACTAATCTTTTTAAACTCATGCATATTATCCAGATAGTTACTTATTTTTTTCTGTAGCCCTTCTCAGTAGCCCCTCTTCTTGTTCTGTGAAATTCCTCCTATTCTGCATTATTTTAATCTTTGTCAGTCCAGATAAATAATTCTTGTTACTTCTTAACCATATATCTTTTACTTTTACTTCTACCCTATTTCTAAACTCCACCTTCATTTTATCCACTCTCTGACGAAATTTATATATTCCCTAATAACTTCCAAATAATTCCCATTATCCATTCTTTAAATTCCTCTCTGTTTTTGACAGATAAGAGGGAAGCACCAGTGTCTCATTTTTTTATTTTATTACTTTGTTTTTTTTTATTTTAATTATTACTGGAGTGTGATCTGTAGATATGTATCAAAACTTTCAATTAAATGTACATGTTCCTGTGAAATATATTTTCTGTCTAGCCTAGCCCAGTTTTTGTACCATGTGGTATAATATGCAAATGCTCTCCAAGCTCCTACCAATAAATTCACATCTTCCATACCAAATATTTTCATAAATTTCTTCAACAACCTATACTCTTGTTATATTTTCCTTTCTAGAACCTCCAGATACATTCTCACTGTTGCAAATCAAATTCCAATCCCAACCTATAAGTAATATTCTCTGTTGAAAGCTGATTACTTCTCCCAGAATTTTCTTAACCTCATTGTAGCAGTTTTAGGTGGAATATAAATTCATGCCCATGCAATCCTTCTCCCCAACAGTAGCCCCTTACTGCTACAATTTATTTATTTAATTTATTTATTTTACATTTGTTAACAGGGATAGTCCGACTGGATACATGTCCATTTTCAGTCGAGGCCTGGGGAGAAAACCTCCACACAGTAAAAGATCCACACAGTAATGTGATATAAACAATACAACAGACAGACAGTTATAGAATACATGAGACACACTGTTTACACAAATTTTTAAATCAGAAATGAGTATATTACCATTGTGCGACAATAGTATAGAAGATAGAGTTAATAAATTCTACATTAGGATATTTAATATGCATAATACAATTGTGTTAAAGTTGTTGAGACACAGAGATGATTCTAGTCAGGATTACAGCAAAGGCATAGCCAGCGTGATTTAAAATATTTTTTGAGATTTTCTTTGAAAAGTGTAAGTGAGGATTCGAGAGTAAGGTCAGCAGGGAGTTGATTCCAGGTTTTACCGACCGAGTTGGCAAATAAGGCATCACCAGCTGTGTTGTTGGATTTGACTATTTGGATCAATAGTCTAGTGGGGTAATGAAGTTTACTTTGGTTACTATATAGGCTGACAATATTTTTGACTGCTGGTGTATTATCAGGGTGGTAGACTGCTTTATGAGCAACTACGAGCTGGTTAAACTGTAGTAGGGAAGGTAGTTCAGGCCACCCTAGAAGATTTAGGTTGTGACAGTAGTGAGTTCTATAGGCTGAGCCAGTGGAAAATCCAGTGATGTGGTTATAACAGAAGGATAATTTGTTAATTTCAGTTGTGTGCAAGTTTGTGAGAAGAGAGGAGGCATAAATGAGGGTAGATAGGAGATGAGAAAGGGCTATAGCAGTTCTAGCAAGAAGAGTGAGAAAAGGTTTGAGCTTGTAAAGGAATCCAAGTTTTTTTTTTTTTTTTTTTATGGTTTTGATGGTTTGATTGACGTGTATCGAATGTAAGGTTATTGTCTATTATGACTCCCAGGAGTTTGGTTTGGGCTTCAGGGGAGATTATAGTCCCATTGTTAGATATAATGGTAATAGGTGGAGGGTTGGACCTACAAGTGGGAGTGAACAGGAGCAGCTCTGTTTTTTTAGGGTTTAATAACAGACGGTGATTAGTGAGCCAATTTTCAACAGTATTGAAAGTACTTTGGGTTAGAGACTGCAGATCTGTTTGTGAGGTGGCTGAGCAGATCACTGTGGAGTCATCTGCATATTGCATACATGATGCTTTAGGGATGATGGTGTGGAGGTCATTAATAAACAGGGAGACAGTAGGGGTCTTAGTATTGAGCCCTGTGGGACTCCTAAGGTAATGGGTAGACAAGATGATAGTTTATCTTGCTGTAGGACTGCTTGTTAGCATATTCCAATCCCAAGATAGATAGGACTGAAACCATTGGAGAGAGTGGTAGTCTAAGGAGAAAGCTTTCAGGGTAAGGTTGAGTAACTGATGGTCATCCATATCAAAAGCCTTGGATAGATCTAGAAAGAGAGCAAAGGAAAATAGGTTGTTATTTCTTTTTTCCTCTTTTATCAGTTTTGGCGCTCCCATAGCAATTAATATAAATACTGCCCTTTTCCTTTGTCCCGGATATTCTGCTGTATAATCATCCTGAAATCCTTCCATTAACAAATTCACATGCTTATATCTTTTCAAATGTGCGCCATGTAGCATAGTTATTTGCACTCTTCATGTCTTAATATAGTTCACTACTCTTTCTTTGTTATATATACATGTGAGACCATTCTTATTCAAAGATAACTTGGAAATTATTGCCTTTATGATCAGAAGTTATTATTCCCACCTGTTTTGTATAACAGATTTTTTAAATGTATAATTTCAGCTTTTGTGTTACATGCATGCACTAATGTTTGACAGGTTGATATTTTATGCAGTTGTTTATTGTCATATCCATTTCAACCTATGGCACATCTTACAAGACTTTTTGTTTTATTGAAAACCCTCAAGCAACAACAAAATACACACACACACACACACACACACACACACACACACACACACACACACACACACACACACACACACACACACACACAGAGAGAAGACCTCCATAACCTATTATCTTAATACAAATGCACAAAACTATGCACATCTTCAAATAATGAAGTTTAACCCTCCTAATAGGAACAATCGTCCTAGACTGACAGCTACTCTCTTAGGCTTTAATTAACCTATAATGAAGGTTATGCATGCTAATATACATGGTGCAGCCTGTGTCTGTTTTTGTCTTATCTTTAGTTCTCTTGCAGATGTAGAAAACAACTTGAATGCTTTCAGAAAACATTATTTTATAAGCACTGAAAGAAGAAAGTATTCAGCTTTTATTTCCTGTATCAGCTTGTCGCCATAAAAACATGAGAACCAGACACACAATTGCCTTCTGCTAGAAGCTTCTCATGTTGCAATGTGAACATTTATTTGCTAAAGAAAAACTTTTCATTACATTCAATGTTCTTTTATTTATTTACTTCCACTTAAAACTTGTTAAATCAAGTGAAGGACCTTAATCTAGTCATTCCCCTATCCAAACGTACTAAAAGCATATCCATTTTATTTATATCATGCTCTTTCCATGGTTTCTCTTCTTTTCACATTGCAGTGTCTAAATTTCTTAAAAGTGAACAAGAACAAAGAAGAAAAAAAGGTCACCTGTTTACTTTAGTATCCTTATTACACATAAAAATAACTAAAAAAGCTTTACTATATAACATGCAGTGTAAGTCAAATTTTATAAAACTACTGCTAGGAACAAAAAAGAGTTTTACTTACAGTTTCCTCTTTCTTTCCTCTTCTCCTCTCCTTAATGTTCTCCCACACATTAATGACAAAGTAAGAAATATGCTTTGAAGTTCTGTACAAGTTTAAAAAAGTCATCCAGGTTTTTTGTGCCAGCATATTTCACAAATATGATTGATGGTTTGTAATCCCACACTTATTCATTAATTTCTGTTGCTGGTTTTCTGCCTGTTGATAGTTAACTCATAACTCCAATCTCTGGTTCACTTCCAGTGTACTCCTAGTTCTTCTAGCCAGCACCTGTGTTTTTTTCTGTTTCACATGCATTTTCTAACATGTATGCACTTGTAGTAGATCCTAACTAAAACTGTATTTTAAATAATATTGTCTCATAGGCAAGACATCATTAGTTATTCTGAAGTGCTTCAATAAGTAGTTTGGTAGACAGTGCAAAGGATTAAGGCTATAAGCTGCTCACAAGCCTGGAGTCAATGATTTGTTCCTTCAGACTCCTTTCACTAGTTGAGTGATGCTCAGCAGGTCACTTAACCAGACACTTCTTCTGGTCTTTTGCTGATATGCGTCATGTGGCTCAGTCAACTACCCTAGTAAACAAACAACAGTAAATAGATAAAACTATATAGTGGTCCTACTCCCTAAAAACAATACATGTTACTGTCTGTTTCATGAGGAACAAAAATGGACAGCATCAAATTAATTATGCTAACCTCAAGACGGCCAAGTAATTTTCCTGCAGATGCCGTAGAACACACTATGGTGATATCTGTGAAGCAAATAAATATAAAGCTTCATAAAATAATAGAAGTCTTATACTATTATTTTCTATCTGTCCCCAGATAAAGGACTGCAAATCACAAAGGCTATCTGGACGTTCTACTGCTTACAGTAAGTTGTTTTTTCTTTCTCTTTGAATGATAAACATGTAAACCAAAACAATGCTTACATCATCAGCTTTCTCCTTTCTCAGAATTAATCTTAGCTTTAATATTTAGACTCTATAAATCTTAACAACCTTGTCTTCTTTCCCTTCTTATCAAACCTTTCCCTATCTATGCTCCCCTCTCTTCCTTCCCCAACTCTTCTAACTCTTTAGTCTCACCCCTTCCTCCTATTTTAATTTCTGATTTCTTCCAAACTCTACTACTAACTCACTTCCCCTGTCTTACGTTTTAATCGCAATAACCTCGAAGTAACTCTCTGCACCATGTGAAATCACTTGCATGACTAAACGTTAATCCTTTATTTCTACAAGTTTTATACTTTTACATTTAAAATCATTCTGTTCCATTTTTTCTCTTATTTGATCTTACATCATATCTATTTATTTGAGGATTATTTGTTTTATCACATTGTATGACTTTACTGTGTTTTAAATTGTGATTTCTTTCACCTGATTTATGCCTTCAAAAGGTCGTTCTTGAACACTGCATTACCTAGTAAGCAAATCTAAATAAATTGGTCTATATTAGTTACCAGTCATGACAAAGTTACTGAAGTTGCATTTAATCAGTGGATTTTGTGGGATCTGACCACCCATGCAGATGTCTATGACTTATGTTACTGTACTAATCAAATCTTGAGTAGGCTTGTTCTCTGCAACTGATCCTCCTTTAATAACCCATTTTGGGGAAATTGCCACATTAAGAAATTAACCAATCACCAAATTGCATAGCTGGCTATTGAAGACTTGACCAGCTCCATCATGAGCATTACATTTCTCATAGCAGCAAGACCAATCTATAGTGATATATGTAATAAATAATGCGTTATATTCTTGGGTAAAACTATGATTAATGAAGCATTGTAAATTTGTAGAACTTTGACTTTAGCAAGATTTTTATTACCTACTCATAGCTATGCTAGACTAACTTCTACTGCTTGCTTGATTTAGCAAAATTACGCCTTTAGGCTTAGTGACCTAATATTTTGAAAATGAAACAAAAGTACTTTTAGAACCTACAATGTCTTTAATTTTACTAAACAATCCCATTGTGACAGAGTTTGTCTTCTAGAAACATATTTAATAAATATAAACATAAAAAAGTTTCAGAAATGTGGCACAAAAGCTACTACATTTTTAGTGTGGGATTGTGGAACACTTCACAGGCAATGTATTACTTCAGTAAAATTTAATGTAAACAAGTAGGTATTCTGGCTAATGAAAATTTCACACCATCCACGTCTTACCTAACATAATTTAAAATAGTGTGAGTTTTTAAAAAGTTTTAGATTTGCTCAATATGTTTTCTCAACAAGTGACTAATAAAACAACTTTGCTGTTATCAGCTATGAATATATTTAATGAAATTCACATGGCAATCTTCTTCTAAGAAAAGGTATCATCTGACATTGTGTTCCTTATTAACTACAATTTAGATTATGATTCATGAAGTACTGCACAGCCATGCACATCCATTATTATAAAATCTCATGTAACTAATTCAGAAATCATTGTTTACTGTACTAATACTTTTCAAAAGGAAATTGACTTGGGAGAACTTTAAAGATCAACTGATTTTGATTGACTCAGTAAAGCTGTTTGACATCTGGTCAATACAAACTATTTCTTGGTAAGAACTATAAATAATCCAGTAAGACTTTGTCAGTTTAAGTAGGTCACTAAAACTAGTAATGATCATGGGATTTGCAGCAGACAGCCAAAGAGATCTGTAGAACAAATGACAAGAAACCAAGAGACCAAACAGAAGGTATGTGGCATTAATTAGCAGGCAAGTCAGATAAGCAGAAGAAATTAAAGATGGGTTCCAGCTGTCAGCAGAAAAAGAAATGAAAAGAACCACTGCTGGCACCAAAAGAAATTAATTGCACAGCAGTTTAAAAAGTTTGATTTTCTTTCTTCATTAACACAAATATTTATCATGAAAAGAAAAAAAATGTTCTGTATAATACAGTGCTGAGTGATTTAATGGAATGCGAACAACACAGGAAACAGTTATGTTACTTATCATGTTTGCTGTGTTTACCTTTTTAAATCCTGATTATTGCACTATATTAAGATTAGTGGACATTGTCTGTTGTTCACCCTTGTCATCTGCAGTACTGTTTGCAAAAGTCCATTCACTATTTACCAATCAGTAAAACATATCTGATCATTTTCCAAAGGCTGCATTATCTATAAATCTATGCTAACTATAATTATCAATAGGCTTGTCTCCGAAGAATCTTTATTAGATTGATGAGGAAGTTAGTTATTTTAAAAAAAATGAAGGCTTCTGCCGGGGTTTAATTTCTCAAAGTGTTTTGAGTTTCAAATGTCATAATGGGAATAAATCGCATTCCTAAATCAAGACAGAGTTCATGAAATTCGCATTGTTTCAGTCTTTGATGTTAGTTAATGGTGTTATTCTCTACCTACCTGCATGTGAGGTTTGAATGGAATGTGTGTGTATGTGTCTGTGTGTGTTCACAGGGGTATTGTCAGGATTTTTAGAATTAATAAATTATTTGTTAGACCAAATCCTTCCACCTTCCAGAATGTAACTTCCTTCAAATGTGACAACCTTTACCTCCACCCTGGATTGTGCATGTTAGGATTACCAGCTGTCCTTCTTGTCTCAGGATCTTCCGTGTTTAAGTAGTTGTGTTTTATGAGAGGCAACATGAAAATTGTCAAATGTCCTATGAATGTAGGAACAATAAATATTTTCTAGCTCCCTTCTATATGCATAAAAAATTATAACTGTATCAAAAACAGCTTAATATGAACTGAAACAATAGTAGCAAGCAGACTTCATTGATTAAGTCAGCCTTTGGTTTAGTAACAAAATAAAAACAATCCTTTGTCTAACTGGATATGATTGCATATGATTTGTCCTACATATTCCCATAGCTGTGTAAAAATATAGATCTACAAGTAGATATGCAATTATGGATTTGATATAAATGATCTTAGGTAGGTGAGCACAGATACAATCAGTCAGGATACCATAATACATTAGTACTGCAAAGAAATGGATTAAGTGAGTAGAATGTTAAAGACAAAAAAAAAGATCTCTGAAAGAAGACTAGTCATTTTAAGGGAAACATCCCTGTAAAAATGCACATGATTAATGACAATTATACCACGAACCCCCCAAAACGTGCACGCTGATTGGCCAGCGTGCCCGTTGTAAATCGAGTTATACTAATGGAAAAAGGTCCGGTCGCCCGGACTTTTTTCCATTAGTATAACTCGCATTTTTAAAACACTGTCTCGCTATGTTAAATGGGTTTAACATAGCGAGACAGCTTTAAAATAAGCAACGGAGATCTGTTAAACCCATTTAACATAGCGAGACAGTGTTTTAAAAAAAAGCAACGGAGAAAGCAAGATCTCCGTTGCTTTTTTTTAGTGTTTCGCTATGTTAAATGAGTTTAACATAGCGAGACAGTTTTAAAATAAGCAACGGACATCTCCGTTGCTTATTTTAAAACTGTCTCGCTATGTTAAACTCATTTGACATAGTGAAACACTAAAAAAAAAGCAACGGAGACCTTGCTTTCTCCATTGCTTTTGCCCACAGCTCTGATGTACTGCGCAGGCGCGCAGTACATCAGAACTGCCGCGGATGCCAGACATCTGCGGAAGGGCAGTAAACAGGCATTATACTATGCCATTATTTAAGAAAAGTAATAGTTTCTTTTCTTAAATAATGTCATGGTATAATAGCAATAACCCACGCCTGGGTGTGGGTAATGCTAATTACCACGGTTGGCTTTGTTTGGTGCCTCGCCCTCGGGACCAAACCACGCCAACCGTGGGTAAATTTAGCATTACCCACATCCAGGCGTGGGGTATTGCTATAATATGGGGGACCTAGAAGAAGCAGAAATTCTGAAGAGGTAGGAGGAATAAACAGAAGAACTGTATAAGGATGAATCTGTCATCATTGGCACATATTATTGTATGTATGTTGAATGAGTTAGATAGATCACACATCATGGACAGTGAATTTAAATCGACTAAAGAAAGACCTGCAAATTAGAAGTCTTCAAGAAGTGATGGAATTCTATCTGCACTTTTTAAAATTCTGCAAAGTTGTGCTGTAAGCATTATGTTTGTAATTTTCCAGAAAACACAGTAACATAACTGTCCCTTGGATTGGAAAAAAGTCAATTTATATTCCAGTCCCAAAAAAGAACACATTTAGAGTGCCCCAGTTAAGAACAGTTTTGTTTGCTTTACTTAATAGGAAGGTAATCTTAGTGTTGGACTCTATTAAGTTTGTTAAATCCAGCAGAGTGTACTGAGTTCCATGCAAAATGTATGGCCAACCAAGTAATATGCAAATATGCCTCCGTGTATGAAGGATAAATCGACGTAAAGCAAACATAACCAGCAATGTCAGTGTAACCTCAAGCAGTCACATCAAAGTTGTATGCCAAGAAAACTTGTTCATACAGTAAGATATATACACTGTATGTGTATTACCAATGCACATCTACAGAATTTATACAAGCTCAATATAACTTACAGTAATAAGTGAAAAGTAATAAAGGAAGATAAATGTGTATCAGTCTGTCTGAAAAGTGACAAATATCCACAGACAATTATGAGTATCATTGTAATTCATACAGACATATATAAATACACTCTTTTCAATTTGCAGAAGTCAGCATAATCTACAAAATTTCTAATAAACATTATTAATTAAGTGAGGTGAAGGGCAGTCCAGACCACTTAGCCATAGCTAACAGTAGCTAACAATGGGTGTGGGATGCATGGGGAACACATCTAATGCACACACCCAAGGAAATAGAAAAGCAGATGTGAGGTGAGGGCAAAGAATAGGGACACACAAAAGATATGATGGAACAGGAAAGCCAAAGGGTGATGTAGAGGGAAGTTTTTTTTTGGTGAGCATAGTCCAATAGTGGGAATAAAAAAGACATGGAAGGAAAAGAACACAAGAGTAAGTATAAACATATAACAAATACCACAAGAGACAGCAGACAAAGGTTGGAAATATACATAAAGGAGAGGTAAGACACATAGACAGCACATGTATAGACAATACAACATGGGTGAAAGAAAATGGACAAACAAGATGAAGATGCATATCCACCATGGTGCAATGCAAAAATACATGTATCAATGCAGAAATCAGTGCTGGGATATGGCAAACTGTGTGTGACAGTCATACCAGAATGTGAATGACTGATGGTAGCTATGTTTTGGAGAACACTCAATGAGGACTGCAGTGATTGCAGTACACAGTGGGTTAGTGGATATTGAATACTATAATCCACTAGGCTGTCAGCATTGCAAGTGTAAGTCAAGCAACAGCAATGAATAGCCAGTGCAGGCAAGGAAATGCAGGAGGAGACAAATGGAAGGAGTCTAGAACTTCCAACTCTACATGCAAAAGGCAAACAACCATGTACAGTGTCAAACAGCAGTACTACAGCATGGCATTAATGTGTCTGCTTAATACACAAATAAGTGTACACAACAAAAACACACGTAGAATAGGATCCATATTTCAAACACATATGCCATGTCAGAGGCAACTGTGACAAAAGGGAAATACTGCCAGCCCAGCTATCTGGAATTTTGTAAATAATTATATGTCATTTGTGACTATTGATATGATTCATATCGAAGTGTGTGTAAAGGTGTAAAGTACTGAGCTAAAATGTAACCATAGCATGCCCATGCTTAGAATTATCAAAGAAATGAGCCTTCTCACCAGTGTTAAAATATTTTTGTTTGTATTGTGAACCAGGTGGTTTAGGATACGCAAGCCCATTTGCATATTCTTTTAAGTCTCTGTCTGTTATATTGCCTTTTCCTTTTTTAATCTTGTCAATACACTGGTCAATGCTAGTGAAAATCCTCAAGTATTCATACTTAAAGTTTTCATATGCCATGTCCTCCTGTATGCTCCTATCTAAAATAGACAGTGCATTACTTAGTATATTAATTTCCTTGTCATTGTATTTGACAAGGAGTTCAAGTAGTTCAAATCCGAACCTATCAAATAACTTTAGTAATCCAAAGTATAGAGGAGAGTCAGGAATCAGACCAGTGGGGTACTTCCACAAACGCAGACCTTTTGGGATAATTTTTAACCTTAACCACTCCCTAAGGTACGAGTTCTCTAGTTGCAGTTTCTTACATCTCATTAGTTTTTTATCATAGTCATTCAGCTTACCCTCTGGGGAAGAAGCTGTCTGCTCCTTGTTGGCTGAAAATGAAATAGTGACATCCAACCAGTCCTGAAGTTGTGGAATATCCTTCCTTAAAGGGCCTTCAATTACGCTGACATTATTATTCACTACAAGCCTCCCCTCTGGCCTGTTCATGTTAGATGTTAAAAGCTGTGGCTGGTTTCCACTTGGAAAACATAACAAATCACTGAAATGTGACTGTTCTGCAGTAGCTAGACACAACAGTGTGCTAGTGAAGGCTATTGATGGAGCAAGAGCTCCTCCCTGTGGTTTGAAAGTTATATGAAGTCCCAAAGTACCTGGCTCCCCCAGTCGATCATACAGCACATCTATTCTCTGTGACAGCTAGATAATCAAGGCAGTTAAATTGCCAATACTGCTGTTGCTAGAGGCAGGTAGTTTGTGTGTATTTTCTGTTAAAAGATTAACAGAAGAAACATCCGATGAACTGCCAGACGACGTGCCATAGACAAGCCAAAACTCAAAAAAACAGATCAAGAGCAACTGATATGTTTGTTGAAAGGAGAACAGATATCCATCTGTTTAATTATTTAAACATTATAACACCCAGAATACCAGTATTTTTTGGTATCCCCAAAATACACAAGAGCATAGACAATCCTCCAATTAGACCTCTTGTGGATGTCAGGGATTCCATAATGTCATCATGTGCCCAGTATGTGGATTATGAACTGAAAAAAAAATCATAGGAAAGGAACCACAGATCTACAAAGATTCATGGAGTTTCTTAGCCCAGGTCAATAAAATTATTTATGATGCCAATGACATTTTGGTTACCATAGATGTCAGGGACCTTTACACTGTCATCCCACAGGACACAGGTCTGGAGAGGGTTAGTGAGATGTTGTTAGAGCATAAATTGGCTCATGAAACCAGCATGCTTATTGTAGAACTTTTAGAACTAGTTCTCACCAATAATTACATCTCCTTTGACAATAGCTATTATTTACAGTATAAGGATGTAGCTATGGGCTCACCATGTGGTGGAGCTTTTGCAAACCTTGTCATGGCTTATTGGGAGAGAAAATACGTGTTCCTATCCACATTCTTCTCCCACATTAAGCGTTACCTGTGATTTCAGGATGACATATGCATGATATGGAAAGGGCCACCCACAGAGTTGGATAGTTTCTTCAATTATATCAATGAGATGATGTCATTTCTCCAGTTCACTTTTAACTCCCACATCTAGTTCATCCATTACCTTGATATTTGCCTCCTCAAAGATACTACCAACAATAGATATGTTGTGAAGATTTTCAGGAAGGCAACATATTCTAATTCCTTCCTGCATTTCAGCAGCTCACATCCATTTCAGAAAAAGAGATCAGTTGTGAAGGGGCAACTTGTCAGGGTGGCCCGAATGGTTACTACGTATGAGGATTTTATTGATGAATGTAACACCTTGCGTTCCATGTTTTTCAGTAGGGCTTATCCTTGTAAACTCGTAGATTAATTAATTTCAGAGGTTACCATGAAAAGGTTGAAAGGTCATTTTCAACCCATTTTAAGTCATCATGACATTTCTGGGTTGTCTGTGGATCAGCCACATGAGACAACAACCAGTGAGGTTTGGACCTCGATTAGATCTGAAAGTGAAAAAGATAGGGCAACGTCTGAATTTTTAAAAGCCTTAGTTATGACATTTAACCAGTATAATTCTATGCTGAGAAACATTTTTGAAAATAATTAGCCAATCCTACTAGAAGATTCAAATATAAGACAGTAAATAGGGGAAAAAATAAAAATTGTATATAGGAAGGGGCCAAACTTCAAAGATTTACTTAAGATAAAACAGAAAAGAGAAACAAAAATTAAACAAGGAATGGTTAACTGTGGAGCTTGTACATGGTGCCATAAAATTCAAGTGTCGAATAGCTTCATTGTCAGGAACACCACATATTATCTTAGGGACAGATATACTCCTGGCTTGAAAGCAATAGTTTACCTGGCCTTGTGTATTTCATGTCCATGTTTCTATACTGCAAAGACGAAGAGAAAGCTTTTGTAGAGAATATATGAGCATGAGTATGCTATCAAAAGACACAATATGAAGAATGTCCTAGCAAAGCATGTTAGTAGCAATGAGGGCCATTTGTTTCATTTTATGGCTATACACCGTGTCATTGATGATAATAAACCATGGGGGCTGATGTTAGAGATCAGCAAATGCAAAAGGCAGATCCGTCTGCAGGCTATCGGGCCAGGTATAAATGAGAAAAGTTTTATTTCTCCCATTTTAAAGTTAAAAGCATTGGAAAGAAGAAAGGTTTCAGTGAATACAAAGTAATTAAGATTAAGTTAAAAAACATATTCCTTATATACAAAAACACATAGAGTATGTTTAAATATAAATGTGCATGTCATACTTAGATAAATTGACAACTGCATTTCTGTTCACACAATTTATATTTAAAGAGAAATATGTTTAACATTTAAATTAATATGCAGTTTTGCATTTAGTGTCCCACTAATATACCTTTTTATCTATTTTCCAATAGTATTTAGGTGTATATGTTCACTATTTGTTGGTTCCCTCTCAGCACTTGAGTAGTTAAAGTGTGATTTCATTTTAATATTAATATATGTATTTTTTAACCAATGAGAGTTGATGTAAAAGTATAAAGGAAGTGACCTTTGTATACTCAGTATGTCTGATGAAGTTTCACACTTTGTGAAACAAAAGCTCTAACCATTTTATTGTTTTTATTAATAAAAAGTGGGGTTTTGCACTTTTTCATGTATTTGAACTCAGTTTACAGGTTTTATTCAAGCTGCATATATGTCTGCTGACTGCCTTTGTTGCTCTTGTTTTATGATTGTGCTATAAAAGTTACCTTTCAGTTTCAGCTCAGTAGCAGACACAATGTCTAGAGCTAGACATTTTTTGTATTGTCTTGGAAGAGAAGTAATTACTAGGTTTGAGATGCAGAAGTGTTTTATTGCTTTATGACTTCCTAGCAGCTGCACATCTCTGAGCAAACATCTGAAGGCTATGTATTTTTCACACAGAGATGTTAAATTCTGTTAGTTTCTGACAAAATGGGGTCTTAGCTTGGGTACTGAAGTCAGTTGACAAAAAGTGATGTCATCCAAGCTAAACCAG